>NW_024097391.1:0-68175 GCF_016545835.1 Crotalus tigris | reverse complement strand
TGTGGAAGGAAGGAAGGAAGGAAGGAAGGAAGGAAGGAAGGAAGGAAGGAAGGAAGGAAGGAAGGAAGGAATGTACGTGGACGCCACTTCCGGAAGTCTGTTCTGAAGGCCTCCGAGGCTGAGAATGGACTTCCAGAAGTGGCGTCCATTTACTTCTGGTAGGCTGTTTTGGGCCTGGGAGGTGTCCCCAGCCCAGAATGGACTTCCAGAAGTGGCGTCCACACAGAGAACTGGTTGTTCATGTATTTGAATCCCACCACTAGAGAGATTCCAATGAATTGTGCTTTTGGTCTTTACAATTTGAAAAAAGAGTAATCTTATATTTGAGTGTATTAAATATTGGTTAATGGTGAATAGCCAAACTGCAGCTGAAACCATTTTCTTTCCAATTGCTAAGATTATTACTAAATGCCCCAAACATTCAAGTCTCACAAGAGCCAATAGTGTAGCAAAAGAAAAACTATATATATAAGCACTAAAATTCTGATGCCTCATTGCTCTAAAAACATAGACCAAGAATCACTTTATTCTTATCCACTTTGGTGATTGCATTCTAAAAAACTAGCCTTTCTCGTATTAAAAGAGATATTTCCTCTATAGCCAAGTCCTGAAGCACTCTTAGTAACTGGGCATCAAAAGCCTGTGCTGCTTTTAAAAGAAGCAAGCATTTCAGGGATGAAATAGATCCTTGAGCCAGGCTGAAGACAAGGTACCTGCAGTAATGCTCTGGAGACATGGTTTCTGGTAGCTGCAATTGTACCACCCATGGCTAAATCTTGATTGGAGATCCATACATATGCATTAAGGAGAATGCTGAAAGGGAGGGACTGCTTCCAGAATTGTGGAGTGAACACTGCATTTATATGCATTCTGTTTAAATAGTTAAGACAATGCTGATATCTAAAGAGAAAACAAAAAAGCTCAAATACCAAACTTGCAGGCTTTTATTTTTAACACACACACAAACCACACAGAAAAACATGAAAAGGGGAAAGTTGTGCTCTTGGAACATGGAGCAGCATGCTGTTTCTAATCAATTTGAATTAGAGTTTGATGGAAAGGCGATATTAATAATTGGCGGACAAGAATGGATGTATATGCTATAAAAATGGCAATCAGGACTAAGAAGCAATACACTAAGAAAGCTTGAATGCTAATAATAGTAGTATCTGTGAGGGTGTCAATTATAGATTGAGAGGTAAAGTGGAAAATATAGACACTTGCACCATTTCCAGACAAGTCACCAATAATTGGAAAAATGGATATAGGCTTCTCATCTCTACGTTATAAATTCAAAATTAGGTTGAAAATGAAGAGTTAGAATGAGGCTTCAGCTTAAATCATGACTACACTAAAGAGCATAACAAACACAAATCATTTAAGGAAAGGAAATCATTAAAAGTTATCCCAAAAGTTTAAATGATGGCCATATCATTGATTTATGACCTTCAATAACAGTTTCTCAAATATCATAAATTCCCTTCCTTGGCCACTATTTTTAGTCTGAAAACCAGCAGTTTATATAATGGACACAATTTCTGCAGGGTATCAAAAATAAATAAGTTATATGTATCATAAATTGAACAGGACTTTACACAAAGCAAACTCTATCGGTTGGTAATACTTTCACTTTGGATGTACAATGTAAGTGTATTTTTCAGAGCAGATGAAACAATAAGGTGAATTAGAAAGAGGAAAGGGGTTTTTGCTCTTGAAAAAGTGGATCAGAAAATAGTGTGAAATTGGGTAGTACTAAGAAAATATTTCAGGGAGCTCCTGGGAGTAAAACCTGGGCTAAACGTAGAGACAAATGACAAACCCTTCATGACTATGACGGATGCTGGAATCATCTAACTTTCAAAAATCTGACATTCAAAACTGAAGGCTGATATACAAAATATTCCATGGCTTTAAGGATAATGCAAGAAAAAAAAATAATATTTTGACTCTGATAAATGAATAAAGACTGAGGAGGTTAAGTTTACTGAACACTGAAATCCATACTGCGGAACACTAGCATAATCATAGAATTAGAAGGGGTTTATGAGACCACTGATTCTAACCCTTATTCTGTACAGGAATTATATTAAATGATTCCTAATTGATAGTCATCTATTCACCACTTGAGCACATCCAAATTAAAAGGAACCCATCACTTCTTTGAATATTATTGTCAGATTGTTCTTGTTGCTAGGAAGGATTTGTTTTGTTTTGTATGATATTCAATTGGAATCTATCATCCTGTAACATAATCCCTTTTCATATCTTCTGATGATAAAGAATAGGTCTTGGCCTTTTTTATGTATGTGAAATTGTTGAAGGTGCTTAAAAAAATATTACCATGAAAATGGCCAATTCCTCTCAGAGGACTTAGTTTCTGATCCCTTCACTATCTTTATTATTACTATCTGGGTATGTTCCATTTTGTCTGGATCTTTCTTTAAGTGAAATGCTTCAAACCAGACATAATATTAAAAATGAAATCTGACCGAAGCAGAATAAAGAATAATAATTTGCTGTAATTTAGAAACCATATTTGTGTTAATGTGGTCTAAAATTGCATTTGCTTATTTTTATAGCCTGCTAGTTTATATTAAAGATACAAAGTACTAGTTCAAGATCTTTTTCATACCCACCATTACCAAGCCAAGTACATTGCATCTTACCTCTGTGCATTTGATCTCTGTTTCATAAATATTTTGTCTCAAATTTCATTTAATTATTTTCTTCTCATTTCTCTATCATCTCAAAATTGAATTCTGTTACTGTATTCTATAGTATAACCTTTCTCGTCCAACTTCATTTCATCTGCAAATTTTTAAGCATTCCTTCAACTCCCTGAATCAAGTTATTTATAAAAATGTTGAAAACATAGACCCAGGACTAGACTCTGTGGCATCCCATTGGATTTTCTTTTAATGATGTGGAACCATTAATGAATAAATCCTTGAACATAGTTTTCAAGCCAGTTTTGGATCACTTAATAAATACAGCATAAAACCCATATTTGATCATCATACTATAGTATCCAATGTCATTTGCTTTCTTGAGGTCAAGAAATATCTGCCTAGCAAATGTCTGGTAAGACTTTTTCCTGACAAATCAGTGGAAATTTATGGATATTTTTAAGGGGCTTATAGATCTAATAATAGAGAATGTTGAGTCTTTGGTTGTTTTTCTGCAGATGTTTCTGCAGATCTTAGTTACTAGATTAAATAATATCAGTGCATGGAAGAGTATAGTTTGCTGATTAGTTATTTATAGTAGCGTGCCCTCCTGCTCTTGATTGGACTGTAGTTTCTTCCTTGATAACTTTAAAAAAAATGACACCAAACTAAGACTGGCAGGACAAACTACTATACATAATCAACATTAAACTTTAATTTCCCATGATTGATGATGTTATCTAGAAATATCTGCAGGAAAACAACCAAGCTAAGAGAATACCAAGAACCAACTTGTGGAGTGATTGATTTATTATTTGCTCTAGAATCTTCCTAGGTATTCAAATCAAGCTATAGTTTAAGAGGTTTTCATTTTGTTGAAAAGAAGGATATATGCCCTTATCTACCAATTTCCCCAGTCTCCAGGATTCTGCATTTAATAGGCAACAGTTTAGTCAGACCACCAAGTTCTTTTCAGTACTCTGAAATACAGTTAATCCAATCTTGGAGATTTAGGTTTATAGGTAGTCCTCAATTTGCAACCACAATTAGAACCAGAATTTCCATTGCTAATCAAGGCTATAAGTGAGTCATCCTTGATTTTGTGAGTCATCCTTGTGAGTTGTCCTTGATTTTGCTAGCTTTTTTTCCACAGTTAAGTGTGAATCTAGTTTCAAGCAGAAACAGTATTTGAATTAAGTGATTCATGCAATTAGGCAAATCCAGTTTCTCCAATTGACTTTACTTGTCAGAAGCCAGCTGGGAAGATCAATACATGCCCAAACACCCAAATTTTGATCATCTGACTGTGGAGATGCTGCAACACTCATAAGCATGAAAACAGGTTATAAGTCACTTTTTCCAGCTGTTGTAACTTCGAACTGTTGCTAAATGAATTGTTGTAAGTCAAGTGTATCTGTATTCAAAACATATCTTCTCTGATATGTTTATAGTTGTGTGATGAATCACATGTCCTGTTACTGGAGAAGATACTGGGCATGTTAGGCAGTGTTCTTAAGATAAGAACACTTCAGGACTGGACCATCCCCAGGTTTTAATTTCTCCAAGTTATTGTTATCTTCATGTCCCACACAATTATCTAGTTACAGTAAATCTGAAAAAAAAATAGTCTCTGATCTATTCCCTCTGAAATTATTATTTTTATTCATTGCAGTTTTTAAAATAAATTCTTATCTCCAGGTATCTAGAAAATGCCAACAAAATGCAAAACACAGATCCTGACTCCTGTATTCTTTGTTGTACAAAGAATGATTGGGAGGTGGGAATACAATTCAGGCAGAAACAGTATTTGTATTTACATCATCCATGAACAATTAGAGGTGACTTCCAAAAATTCAGCAAATTCACTAACATCAACACCCAAGTGGTTCACCTGATTTTTTTTTCCAGATAGGAAATTTTTATTTCTGAATCTTTGTAATAGTGCTTGAATGAAAATGGCATACACAAATGTGTACACTTAAGTTTGCACCAGGATCAATTGTAGAGTACATCCAGACTGGATCATTTGAGGTCCAGTATATATAATGATACTGTTGTTACTGGTCATCAGCATATGGAGACTGATACTCTGCTATGACTCAAGGATCAATTGCCTCTTGTTCCCTTTTCTTTTGCTACTGTGTACCATGCAGACATCTAGACTAAGTGGAGTTCAAATTCCCATAATGTCCAGCTACTCAGGATATTAATAAGTATTCAAGTCTTTTGTGGAACCTATGGTCTTTGTCACAAGTCTGCATTATATTTGCTATAGAGAGAATGAGCAGCCAAAAGGCCTCTTCTCTAAAGAGAGCCTATAGGACGTAAGTTTCAGTATAACCTATCTGCACATTGCACAACTACCGGTAGTATAGTTCAGGATAGACTGCTGGATTTCATGGTGTCTGTAGTTCCTATGAATCCAAGTGTTCTGGATGTGACAATTATGCTTCTAGTTTAGTGAGTTCCTTGATATAAGAAACAAAATCATCCATTTGGAGGCTGAAGGTTGTTACACTATTTTAATCATTGAACTGGAAGACCTCTGATAGACATAATTAAGATTAATTTTAGGTTGGATCCTAGGTAATTTGAACCAAAGTATAGCCAAGCCATCCCTTTCCTGACTCATTTCTTATTCATTAATACTAATTTCCTATATAGTAATTGTGCTCCAGTGCAGTTGATGCTACAGTTGTTAGCTGACCTTTAGGGTGGTGCTCAACTCCTGCCATATGATGTCATTTTTGTACCATGTAGAAAGTTTGTGAAGTACCTGAAAATAATTAGCTATATTAGGTGCTCCTTATTTCATGAAATTGATTTCAGTAGCAGTGCTGATGCAGAGTCGTGCACTGAGCCTATACATCATCACACTGAAATGGCTCATAGTCTGTTGTTCAACAAATCCCTTTCCCAGTTGCTTTTTTGCTGATGTGGGTTTTAGAATCATGCTACTATAGATATTAAGCATTTGAAATCTTTAATTCAACCCTACCACAAGTCCCTTCTAAGTACCAGAGAGCTAGTTTCTTCAGTTTTATAAGATAAAACTTTATTTCACAAATGTTTATTTGTGAATAACACTGTATTTATTTGGAGTTTGGGAGAAATTTTCTTGCAGAGGATCACATCCTTTCAGAGGAAATGTTGAGGATTCTTGAAAGCATGTCCTTCATTAACCTGAGGTTGAAAATGCTTTTTTCATTTTGCTTGAGTTTTTGGACATAAATAGGCTGACATTAAAATTTCCCTCCTATCCCCTCCACTGTATAATATTAGATTCTGTGTATTAAAATGTCTGATAGCTATTTTGTGTATATATATATATCAAAATGCAGTAATATTTGTATGAATGTGCAACAGGCTTGTGATTAAACACTGTTGCTTTGACTTTTTAATCATACCCGAGTATTTAAAGCAACAATAGGAATGCAACAATTCCCAAGATTGGGATGATTAAGAGGGTTTAATTCAAAATTGATATTGTCCTGTTTGTTTTCCTTTTTTCTTTTTCAGCTATTATGATTGTGGGTATTAGGTGGCTCCAGCACTAATATAGTGCAGCATTAATTAGCCCCCTTTTTTTCCAGGAAAAAAAAGGTTATCAAAAATGTGCTTTAGTTAATTCAATCAGATTTTTTTATGTCATGCTAGTTGACACAGTTGTTTTCATTATTTATGTTAAAATTGTTGTATTCCTATTATTCCATGAGAACAATGAAAGCGAGAGACCCTCAAAGAATTTGTGCCTGCGGTCAATGTCTAGATCCAAAGAACAACTCTAGAGAAGTTTTAAGTATTTTTCTGGATCTATGGGATATTAAACTATTTTTCATTGAATAGCAGTCTTCTTTCCTAATGCTGTATCACAAAGTGTTTAAATATTCCATTCAATCTAATAAATGGATTGCAACTGGCTATTATTCAAGGTAGAAATGTCTAAGCTGTTTTTTTCCCTGGTTGAGGGTTGGGAGCAAGTTTTGTTGTTCGATGGATCTTAGCCAAGTTCTGCAGGAGATAATTTGAGTGATGTTGGCCTTTTGACATAAGTATGTAAATTTTGATACTGTAATAAAACTATTTTTTTACAATTCATCATATAATGGAGATACCAAACATATGTGTTCATTTTAGCAAAGGTAATAAAATATTTAATCTCAAAATCAATTGCCTGTTTTATTCTAAGGTTATGGTGGGTTCTTTTGCTTCTCACCTATATACCCCTTAACTCACAGCTTGCAGCTCTTCTCAGCAGCCTCTAGGCAGTTAAAATGTAATGGAGATCCAACCAGAAGCTCAGCTCCCTTTCTCCTCTGCACTTCCCCTTAACTCACTGATTCTAGGGTGACACTTGAGGGGCATGAGTGTGTGTCATCTATGATGTTTATTCTTGTGAACATGCAGGCCCCCTGGGAGATCACTTTAATTAACTTGATTTGTTTTTACAGACAGTCTCCTTCTATATGTAGTTAATGTTTGGGTAACTCATTTGGGGGTTTAAGGAAGTTTGAGAAAATATTTTCCCTCATTTGCTATTTTTACTTGATTAACTTAGTTTCAGTCTGACTATCAATTATCTAATGGAGACACTGATTTGAGTCCATTGTAGATTCTGTTAATGTTTAAGGGAAGATGATTTTATTTTGATATAAAACTTTCCACAAACCCCACCACAGCTTCTTTCTGTTCATCCCAGGATGGGTGATGAAGCTGATATTTTTCAGGGCCTCCTTGCAATTTTCAGCCACTAATTGCAATGCAAGTGAATGGACATTTTGGGAAAAGGTAGAAGCTGAAAGCCAACAACTTGGCAGAAAGAAAACAAATTAGGATAATATTCCTATCTAAGTAGCAGGAATGGTAATGCTGCACCTCTGCCTGCTCTGCAAGTAGTAAATTGAAAATTCGGGGCCTAAGCTGTGATGGTTCTTTGTGGAGTGGGGTTGGAGATATGACTACAGTTGATCCTCAGGCTGCCTAGTTTGATCATGGAGTTACACTTTCTTCTGAGCTGGAGCATCTATAGTACTTTGCTGAGATTTGCAAGTTGATGCCCTATATCCAGTCTATATTCCCCTACATGTGTTAGGGAGGCATATGCCATGCAAAATAATAATACTGTATTTTATGGGCTGCACGTCTGAGATACCTTTTCTATAGAATAGTCTTTCTTTACCCTAAAATCCCATTCTGTGCTACTGACTCCTTCATGCAACTGTTTCATTTAGTGAAGCTTATCAGTTTAAATCTGAAGGAAGTTCAGCTATGTACCAGACACTTATTGCTTCTCTGGCCACGTGTTTATATCAAAAGTAACTATAGAAAGTTACCCACCGTTGGAGAAAATATTTGGGCCACGTACCAATTAGTAGGTGAGATTGAAATAAGTACCCTGTGAGTAAAAAAAAATTAAAAAATGAAGTCATCTAATTTACCCATTAACATCTTCTACTTTGTGTCTCAGATGTCTAATTATCTCTGATTTCCCTAGGCAACAAGTCTGCTAGGAAAGGCTCATATATCATTCTCAATTGTTCAATTTATTGAAGATGGGTTTTGAAAACAGGTCAAGGGCCACAAGAAATTAGGTTAAGACAATATTAGACCCAGAATCAAAGGTTGCTTATACTGGTTTATGGTGTCATAGTTTAAATAAGTTCATAACTGAAATGGGCATGTTTGTTTGAGTCGGTGTATGTGAGAAATTAATTTCAAAGAAGGCCTTAGAACCAGCAGGTGGGTTGGTTCTGATGACAATTCTTAATTACTATTGTAAAAAAACTATTTGCAGTTCCAATTAGCTATGGAAAGATAGAAAGAGGAGGAGGTAGTGGTGGTGATCCTGAAAGCAATATTATTTCAGTAGGATGCAGATCAGTTCTCATTTTGTATTCCTGAGAAAAACTGTGAAATGTGATAGCTTTATATCTTTGAAGGACAAATCCTGCAGATAAACAATTATGGAGGTCAACGACCTTCATGGTTTGCTTGTCAGTTTCCAGAGAACATGTAGCTGGTTATTGTTAAAAAGAAACCTCCTATTTTGATCGAGTGGTGCAGAATATTAGCCTACTACATAGTACAAACCATTAGAATTAGATTGCTTGATTGTATTCAGCTCTACTTGGAGATTTCTATCAAACAACATGAATGTGCATCTCTTTCAGTTTCTAATAGTTTCCAACAACTGTTAATTTCCCAGATAACAAAATGGATGAGAGCTACATCCAGCTATAGAAAAAGAGGGGAAATGTCCATTATTTTTTATTTAAGAATGTATTTGCTGCTTTTAGTATAAAAGTTTTTCCAAGGTTAGTTACATTAAAGCACAATTGAGATTTTCTGTGGGATACATTCAGTGAGTAAATATGAACTCAACATTGTTTAATTCAGTTACTGAGCAATGCGGGAGATGTCCAGGCTAAGTGCGAGGGAGGGGATCAAACATGTCATCAGTCACAAGTACCTTTGTACCCATAAGAAATCTAAGTCCAGCCCATCTTGAGTTTCATTTACTCTTATCTGTGCCAATTTGCTTTGACCATTAGTGGTTCAGATTCTTATAGAAAGTTTAGGCTTGCAATAACCTTTCAGACTGATTTGAACTGACTGGATTTCCTGATTTCCCCAGCGCTTGACAGCAACAGAAGCTGACACAGCAGAAATAAACACATGGCAGCATGAATAGGGATTTTTGTAAATTAATGTTCTCAAAGGCCAGTAAGAAAAAAGGGCCTTTGCTGCTGAAAAGACAATGAAGTTGGTTACAGGCAAGCCTCTCTAAACTTGAGTTCCATATTCCGAAAGTGAAGAGCTATCCTCTTCTCAAGCACCTACCCACAGGGACCATAAGAGGGGCTCATAGAGCCTTCTCCAAATGCATTAGACTTCATGTTAACCTCACCCTTCCACCATCCCATTCTTGTTTTAAAAATGATTTTTTTTTTAAAAAAGGAATAAATTTTACAAAAACAGTTTACACCATAACAGACTGCTCATATTAAAAAAATCACATAAAATTGTGAGTGCCATGTGTACCTTAACTGAACCTAGGTTATAGGAATCACAGGAAAAAACAAAACAATGTGGATAGAGCACTGGTTCTATTTTCCTTTGTTGTTTTTCTGTTTCATTTCCACTGTCCATGGGCTGATTCAATGTCTTGCAGAACCAATGAGCATGAGGTGATAGTGAATATGATGAAAGCTGAGGGAATAATTCCCAGGCAAGGAAGCATAAATCAACAGGAGATTGTCAGACTAAAGATTTACAAGGTACTAGTAAGAAATTAATAAGATACTAGATAAGGAACACCTTTTAAAAGGTGTTTATGCAAGCATAAATACTGTAAGCTGCAGCTCTCCCTTTCCTTGGTATCTGCTTGGCTTTGAAGGTATTTGATCTTACTTCCCACATTTAACTAGGATTGAAAATGAGAAGATTGGACCAGGATATGGATGGTAGATATCTGAATTTGACCTTAATCTCTACTGCATTCATATATTTATTCCTAGAGGTACTTATGAACTATCTTGGGCAAATCTTTGATTTGTAGGGTCTAAGTGATGTGACAGTCTCAAAATTTATCTTAGGGATTGTTTGCTCCCTTTGGTTCCAGGCTCTTCTTGATTTGACATATACATGTCTCTTTTTGTTGCCTCTCTTCATCTGATTAATGGCTATAAAGGAGCAGAGAAGAAATAAAGTCCTTTTTGGTGTGCTCTACCTCACACACACCCCCCAGGAAATTCTGAAAATCCTGTATCTCAACACATTTAGGAAAGTTGGTAGACACAGAAAAAATGAATATGAATGGTTTGAGTAGCTGGTTGTTCTATCACCTATTCCCGTTGTTTTGCATGTCTCTTGCAAACAGAATGCTCAGAATCTTAAATTTGCAGTCACATTTTTAATTTTGCATTCATATCTAAGGCATACTTAAAAATGTTTAAGACAAGGGCTGGAATGTATACATGACTAATATTTGGTCCTTCCTTCCTTCTTGCCTCTTTCTCTCTCTTTACACCACCACCAAAACATTATACTCCCCCCACATGTTCTTGCAGAAGTGGCTGCATGTTTTTATAAATAA
The DNA here is from genome assembly GCF_016545835.1 of Crotalus tigris. Lineage (NCBI taxonomy): Eukaryota > Metazoa > Chordata > Lepidosauria > Squamata > Viperidae > Crotalus > Crotalus tigris. The sequence continues at coordinate 57,414 of NW_024097391.1, read as the reverse complement.
CTATAGTGCAAGGTAACATGAGACAAGGAACAAGCAAATAGGAGAGCACAAGACTTTAATTGTATTTATTAATTTACTTATAGTTTGGTTATATCTGCAGATTGCACATATACATTTTTATATCTACTACTGTGTACAATTAAATGGCATATGACTCCCCAATATGTAATTGGGATTTAAAACATACAACCAAGTAAAATCTGATGTTATGAAGCAGAGATGTCTTAATGCATTTTTACTGAAAATTGGGCTCCTAAAAACCTGTTCAACATAATCGTCTTACCTAAACATTTAAAAGAAAACACATACATACTACATATTCATACATATACTGTATGAATATTTTAACTTATTTTCCATAAGTTGCATTTTTTAAATTTAAAAGAAAACATAACTTGCAGTAAGCTGTGTCTTTGGGCACAATTCATGATGAGGAATTATGACTTAAAATATGTTTTTCCCTGAGAGTAGAATTAAAGGAAGGCTGCATTGATTGATGGCAAATATTTACCAGAATATCTAAAAGAAAAAGAAGAACAATGATGTTTTGCATTTGTAGAGCAATATTCCAAACCATGCAAAGCTTTTGGCATGTTGTATTTCAACAATGATTACAACATCAGACTTCTGTGATGCAGTCATATCTTCTCAACTCCATGTAAAGAGGTGTTTCTGTATTTTGTGCCTTCCAGATACAGTGGAATTTATGGAATTGAATTAGCGGGATCTAATACAGTGAATTCACCAGAAATGTAGCTAGTGTGGTTATGTTTCTTAGAAATCGTGAGAAGTGCAATCTAAACACATCTGGAGAGTACCAGATTGCAAGAAGCTGCATTGGAAGGATTAGTTGTCAAAGGATTTCATTTCACATAAAAAACAAACAAACAGTCTGTTAGAGTGATCTGTGGTTCCTACAAACTTTACTTAATTGTTTATTTTAAATATATCCAGTATCCTACTTTGCTCATAAGGCATATCATTGTAACAAACCTTTAGGGTACATTAAAATCTTCTTTGAGCTGAGTGAATTCCCGGTGACTTCAAGGTTATGCTCATGCCATTTCCTTGGCAACATATAGAAATGGTTGCCATTGCCTTCCTTGAGGATGTTAGCTTTGCTACCTAAGCTACAGCCCAGGAATTTTCTGATAGTTTCCATTCATGTAGTTACTAGGTCCAACTTTCCTAATCTTTTGGGAACAGCCAAGATTGGCTAGATGGTATCATTTGGCTGAGAGAAATGACTGTCCTGAGTTTATTGAACATAATGGAATAGGCACTTATTCTGCATCTCTTACAGCAAAATAGCATTCTTTGCTTGAAGGGTAATTATTATCTTCATTGTCATCATCATTAATCTTTTTACATTCATCCTGTCCAGGAGCAAAAATGGAATCTGCTTTGCCCATCAAGGACACAGTTGGTTTTGGCGAGTTGGCCAAAGTCAGTTGTCCTAGATAAGAGGTGTCAAACTCACAATGTCACGTGATGTGTTGCGACAAATTGCGACTTTTTTGCCATTGCCGGCAATGAGGTGGGTGCGATTTTGCTATGATGCATCCAGAAGTTTGACACCCCTGTCCTAGACCCATTATACTTATTGCCTGATTCATCTGGTTGTTGGATTCTGAACTGGCTGAGAGTTTGGACAATAGACATGAACATTGCCTTTATTGTCCTATAATGAATGGCCCTGGGCAGGGTGGTTACATTTTTGATACAATCTTTGGGTTCAGAAGTAAAACAAAACTAAACCATTTTGAAGAATGGAAGTAGGTTGTGTTCAGCTGCCTTGACACTATTGTTGCAAAGAGATAGACTAGTGTAGTGAGGCTGACAACGAATAAAAATGCAGCCCCTTAGTCTTGCACATTTTCAGATACTAATCTATTTCAGTAATTTTGTAACTTTTTTTTAGCATATCCCAGTTTTTTTCTATTAAATTGAGCTTTATTGATAATATGTTTTTTTCAAATATGTGCAAATGTCATTGTACATTTTCCCCACCAAATCGTCTCATTCTTCCCAATCTACAAAGTCTTGGAAACAAATTATATATGGGAGTTCAGAACTTAGTATTTCTATCTGTCACTACAATAATTCTATGAAAATACACAATACTTTATTTTAAAAAAATGCAGATGTCTACTATGGCTAGGATGTTAAAATATTGAAAAGAATTCTAGAAACTATGCAGTTGTAAGACTTTCATAGTTTGCCTAATGTAAATGTAAATTTCTCCAGTTCTTTTTCTAAAATATGTAATAACTCCTATTACATAGTCTAATGCAATTTGTTGTTGCTGTACATAACATCCCTGCATATATAAGTCTCTTGTGTGATGTTTTGACTAGTAAGTGGCAAACACTAGAAAACAGTATTAATGCAGTCAAAAGAATGAAGATTAATTATGAAGCAGGCAAGCATATTCTTTCACTACCCGTGTTATAAAAAGGAGTGTGTAACAGAACCAGGATTGTAAAATGCTTTAAAAAATATATACAAGGATTATTAGAAATAGTTTTGCTATTTAGAAGGATGATTTGATGCTAACATTTTAAATGGGAAGACATAAAAATTGTTTATTGGCTTATTATGAAGGTTCCTGTGATTTTTCATGTCTTTAGAAAAAAATAATAATATCAGGACTCTGAAAATAACATGTATACAGTAGCTAATGTCAATGGCACTCTAGAATATATAGGGAAGCTGTAGGTAAGGAAACTGGCCATAGCAGAAATGCTGACACTTTCCCCACAAATTAATGCTGTTTTTGTATGTTGGTGATACAAAATGCTCCAGTTCTCATTTACATCTAGTTCAACAATACAGTTGTTGGACTTTATGTTTGTAATTTTATTGAAATCCATATAAGATAAAGTCCGAATATGATTGGTGATGAGAAGTTGGCAAGGGAAAACTTGTAGCTCCATTCCCTTTATTGTTTTCAATGGAATTGCAGATTACTAATAAATCACAGATAATAGACTTTCCTTTGTGTTTCTGGGTTTTGGAAGAGCTTGAAGAAGCAACCTGCTGATTTGTTTTCCTTTTTCTTCCTCCTTAAACTTTCTCACTCACGTTGCTACGAGGAACCTGCAAATTTGTCTCAAAATTGGGCTGAACTTTGTGGCAAATTAAGACTGACCTTTTTTCTCTGCAAGTTCCTTTGAAATTTCTTGGATGCTTCATCATTTAAGAAGGAGCTTCTAGGTTTGCCTTGAAACTTACATATAAAAAGTCATATAAAATTGAGTGTCAGATATGTTTTCCTCCAGTTAAATTCAGGCATTTGAAAAAGTTTTCATTCTTTCACTAGATATCTGAAGTAAGAAGAGGTAACTTTTAGGAAGAAGATTCTGCTTACCTCATTACTTATTATTTTAGATGTCTACAATCCATTTATATATGTAAAGGTGGAAAATAGGGGCAAATTCCTCCAGACCTGAATAGGGACAGCACATTTAAAGTAAGCTTCAGAACCTGAAATGATCAGATGGATCAATATAGCCTGGGCACTGAAGATATTAATTTAAAATATAATCTTAAGTGTGATTGAGTACTTTGGGTTTCTGTACATGTTCTTGTATAGTATTGTCCATTGATTTCAATGGAGAACAGCCTATGGAAGAGAATAACATTGATATAATACACAGTGGTAAGAAATTGGAAGAAGATTCAAATGAAAATTATAATCACAAATAGATATATCTAGAAAGTATTCAATGGTTCAGAACACATTTTTTTCTTGACTGAAATGCATCCATTCATGCATTTGTATTTTCAAATCCTTGAATTTTTCCCTTACATAGGAAAAATAACATTTGAATGGATATTATGACGGAGTCAGTTATAAAATGTGATTCTGGATGCATAGCAAGTGAAGTATGGAAGATTTGTAGTGGTTCATTGATTACATGTGGAGGGGCTACAACATCTAGCATTCAGTGAGCTAACTGGCTAAGTGCTAAAGTAAGCTTCCTTCATGCATTAAAGGGATAATGACATCACTGCTCCTGCCATAATGCACTCCACGCTCCATTCATGTTTTTCTGCAACCAGCAAACAGAGAATAAGAAAAATCACACTCTACAGACAGCAATACATATGCTTTTCTGTACATCAGTGGGCAATTCCTTACTGCCTCCTTCGTGGCTTTTCTCCGTGTTGTTCCCAGCTGTTTCTTATGCCAACTTCAGGCATTTTAGTTGGAATTGCAGTGGCTTTACAATAAGGCTGAGCTGGACTATGACTAACACAAGGTCTGATTACTTGTCGCTCTTCTTCTTGCCTTTCTATCAATACAGAGAAGGTAAACCTGGATAGCGTCCACTGCCTGCTTTTTTTTTTTTAGGAATTGTCCCTCCTCTCCAGTCTCTATGCTTTTCCTTTCCTTTCCCAGATGTTTGCACATATGGTAGTATTCACTTTCCCTGCTCACATTATCCCCTTCAATGCTAAAGTAACTCTCCAAACAATTAGAATTATTGTTCTGATGCTACAATATTTAAAGCAATAGGAGAACAGCTCTTTGGTTTCTATATCCTTCTTTAGGTTTGTAGTAACTTTGCAACAAGAACTGATAGTTCAGCTCCATGGAAACAAAGTATCAGTTTCCATATATTGATATTTAAATACATTTTTTAAAAGGGAGAAAGGAAAGGAAATGTTGTGTAACTGTAGGTAGGATTTGGGAAAGCATAGGGAGTTTTTCCAATTGGAACAAAATCTGAAAAGGTGCTGAGAGGTAAAGGTTGAGTTTCTAGGGTTGAGGATACCTTACTGATTCTATGGGCCATAGTTGGATCAAACAATAACAATAACTACAAAATTATTGTATTGCATTTTTATACTACTTTATTTCATATTATATACATGTTTTGTATAGTTTTATTCTTTTTAACATTGTAAGCCAACCAAAATCACCTTGTGATAAGATGGGTGACAAAACAAATTTAATAAATAAATAAATACATTTTTAAACAAAATCCCAACAAATGCTGGCCAGCAGAGACATAGGAGCCAAGCAATTTAGGACTCTAACTAGAAAGATTCCCTCTGCAGTTCCATTAAAAGAAATAGATTCCCCTCTTCATACCTGCAGTTTACTCTTTCCTGCTGTTCCTTTTATCTTATGAATTTTCATTGGTACAGCTTTTCTCTTCTTTGAATGACATCTGTCAAAATCTCCTTTTACAATCTGTTCTTTATGTCTGATCCTGTGAGGTCCAGCTCTAGTCAGAGTCTCCTGCTTCAGACCTGCCACCTGTATCACAAAATGAAAATTGTGTCGGTACTATGATAGATCACCTCTTACCCATCATGCTACACCAAATTAACTGTGAAGCCTCAACTAGCATGAAAGGTCAAGAAAGAATATCGACTGCCTATCATTTCAAAGAGGTATGCTCTAAATCATATTTAGTGAATCAGGGTCCTGAGATATTTCCACTCATTATAGAAACAAGCCAGGCAACTAGGTTCATAAATCAGAGCAACTGTAAGATGGATACATAATTAGTCTAATTATACCAGGCAATCCATTATGAATGAGGAAAAATTCTGACTGCTAAATCCTTTGATTAGAAGCCATAAATATGGTTCCTGAATGAGTTTTATATATCACTTACCATTTCACAACTATACTATATGAAGTATAGTTTTTTTCAACTATATTTTGACAAAGAAAATAACAGATTTAAACTACAAGCTGACTGCATGTGTGGTAAGCATTTAAATTTGACTTGAAGAGCTCTACTAGAAATCACAAGAACCTTGCCTTTTTGAAAAACTGTTTGCTCTTTTTTTCTGTGAGTCATCATTCATATGTTATATGCATTTTTCAGATAGTATCAAGTTTTAGAAAATAAAGCAGGGCTTACAACATTTTTGGGAAAACCCCCCACAATTACTATTATATTTGGCAACAACTTAGTTCTGTTGGCTCAAGGTCTAGTAGCTGGATTTGCACAACATTTTATTTTTATTTATTTATCAAATTTCTACAGTCTCCATTTCACCTGAATGACTCTGGATGATTTATAATAATAAAATAATAATAATAAAATAATATGAATAAATATTAATAAATAAATAATAATAATAAATAAATAATAATAAAATAATATGAATCATGACTAAAAGCACAGTTATAAACAAAATTAAAGTTAATGTGTACAAGTTAAAAGTAAAAATCAAAGTTAAAAAAAAATCACAAGGCTAAAAATTTAATAAAGAAGGGCTTCTTGATCCAGGAAGGGGCATAACTGCTGCAAAGTGGAGCAAAAATCCAGCCAGCCACAATTGCCACATACTCTTCAAGCAGGAGTCTAGAACAGGAGTCGGCAACCTTAAACACTCAAAGAGCCACTTGAACCTGTTTCTCACAGAAAAAAAACAAAACATTGGGAGCCACAAAACCCTTTTGACATCCAAAAGGAAGATAACACTTTTTTACCTTTATGCTATGTATAAAAAAAACTATAGTGTGTTGCATTTATGAAATCAATGAACTGCTACAAAGAAAACAAATTTTTAAGCTGGAGAAAGAGGAAGAAAAAAACCTTTCTCCTTCATCCCAACAGGTGAAAACAATTTTAGTAGCTTATCTACCATCTTTAAATACAGCATAATTATCCCCATACCTCATCTCTTAATTTAAAAAAATAAAAATATTTCATTAAACGTTCTTTATTAAAAGTCCAATAAGGACAACATATTCATATTTCTCTCTCTCCCTCTCTCTCTCTCTCTCTCTCCTTTCCCTCTCTCTTTCCTCTCCCTCCCTCTTCCTTTCCTCTCCCTCCCTCTCCCTTTCCTCTCCCTCTGTTTCTCTTTTCTCTCCCTCTGTTTGTCTTTCCTGTCTCTCTCTTTACCTCTCTTTCCTCTCCCTCTCTCTCTTTTTCTCTCTCTCTCCCTCTCTCTTTCTCCCTCTCTCTCTCCCTCCCTCTCTCTTTTTCTCTCTCCCCCTCTCTTATTCTCTCTCTCTCCTCTCTCTCTCCCTCTCTCCTATTTTCTGCTCACCTGGCCAGCTGGCCTCATGTTGTTCTCCGGCAAGCTGACATACATTCTTATTAGGCTGGCTCTCTCCTGCCCTTGGTCTGCCAGTCCTCTTCCCCCACTAAGTAAGTAAAAGTGTGTGTGTGTGTGTGTGTGTGTGAGAGAGAGAGAGAGAGGGGGGGGGAGGGAGAGAGAGAGAGCTGCTGCTTTCTGCTTCCTACTTCCTGCGGAGACGCAGCAAGGGCAGGGAGCCCACCCAATAAGTTTGTCAGCTTGTCGGAGAACAGAGTGAGATCAGCTGGCCATGTGAGCAGAAGAGCAGAGAGAGAGAGAGATGCAGGAGAGGGAGAGAGAGAAGGGAAGCAAAGCACAAGTGCCTCTCTCTGTTTTTTTCTCTCTTTCTCTGGCAGAGGAGGTCTGGGAGCCACAGGAGAAGGCTGAAAGAGCCACATACGGCTCCAGAGCCACAGGTTGCTGACCCGTGGTCTAGAAGAACCCCCCAAGTTATGTATTGGGTCCATCTGCAGCCCCATCTGAGTCCAAATATATTAAGTCCCCAAATACAGAGTATAGTCTCTTTCCTATAACCACTCTAGACCTCCATAGCCTCCAAGCATAATGAAAGGACATTTGCGACAGCCTTTACTCACTCTAGGTGGAGATATATAACAGCAGATCATCTGCATACTGAGGACATCTCATCCCATAGCAATGGATGATCTCATCTAGCAGCTTCCTGAGTCCTATGGCACCCCACAAAGCAGGGGTTGTGGACTGACCCTCTCACTCCCTATCAACACCAATTGGGACCAGTCCCAGAAGAAAAAGGTGAACCAATTACAAGACTGAACCACACTCTCCCAGCTCCCAATGTTAACCCCAAAGGATACCATGTTTTATGGTATCAAAAGCTGCTGAGAGAGCAAGAAGAGCCAGGATGAGTGCACTACCCCCACCCCACTCCCATCAGAGATCATCCAGAAGCACAACCAATGCTGTTTCCATCCCATATCCAGGCCTGAATCCTGACTGGAAGGGCTTCAGGCAGGATCCTCATACTTAAAGATTACCATACTTAATTTGATAATGGAATTAACAGATTTTGGTGATTCATTCAATATACTGAATTATAATCTAACCAGGTAGGCTGATTCTTGCAACATGTTAAATATAAACATCATAGTCCAGCTTAAAAAATTTAGTACAGTATATGTATTCATTTACTTACTAGGCTTATGTGCCAATTACAAACCTGACTTGGAGGATCTAGTACAGTTATATAATTACAAGTATCAATTAAAGCTGTATTCTGATTGAAATAACAAAATAAATGTACAAGCAGCAAGAGACAACAAATTATTTAATTATTACGTTCTTCTGTAGAAGGACCAAATATCAGACTGGAAAAAGTTTCTGAATAAGCCAAGCCTTTAGTGTTGTAAGAAAAACAACGGGAGTTTTGAGAATGCAGACACTGAGTCCTTACTTTTCTTTATTAAAGTTACATTTTATGAACTCCATCGATATGTCTACAATAACTTCATATAAATCTGCCTTAAGGTTAAAAGATCTACAAGAATATTACATGAAAAAACAGACACACAGAAACAGTATTTAGAAAGGACTTGGGTAAGATCAGAAGGCAGGATGGGGGATTTAAGTAGACATTTGTTCTGAACTTCTAATCTGGCTGAGTCTAAATTCTGATGTCTATTGATTCGGAGTTGTCAAGTGGGAAACTGTAAACTATACAATATATGTATCCCCCCCCCTCTCTCTTTGCCAACAAAGAATTAAAGGGGAGACTAGTATAGCTATTTTGAGCTATTTGGCTCTCATCAGCTAGTCGTACCCTTGAGATTCAAACCTGGGCTGCTTGCACGTTAGGTAGCTGTATTAACCTCTAGGCCACAGGCTCTTCTCACTTTTGTCAGCTGTGTTAGGGAGGGAAGAGACCAGGGAGGAGATATATATTGACTGGGGTTTTTTTGGAACACCCCATCCAAATATGGGAAGGAAGCTTTTTCATATATATGAAAATTTTAATAGAATGAGTTTTAATCTTTCATACTGCCTCCAGAAGTTGTGAATGCTCCAGCCCTGGAAGTTTTTAAGAAAAGACTGGACAACCATTTGTCTGAAATGGTATAGGGTTTCCTGCTTGAGCAGGGGAGTTTGGACTAGAAAATCTCCAATGTCCTTTCCATCATCATCATCATCATCATCATCATCATCATCATCATCATCATTATTATTATTATTATTATTATTATTATTATTATTATTATTATTATTATTTACTGAGGATTCCTGTAGCATATACTCCCTATCTGCTAAAGATACTCAATCATGCTTGGTAGTTCAGCTGTTACACCTAATGAATATTCATTGTGAAAGATAATGCAGGTGAAAGTGAACAAATTCAGGAAGACAATGTATCAGTTCAGTTCTGTATGAAAAAGTGGTAGGAGAGATGAATTCTCAACAGCATGAACAGACAATGGATGTAGGAAAAGAACACATGGATACTGGTTGAGAGAGAATAAAAAGAATTGTGTTACAAGATGCTGCAGATGCACATGGAGTTATAAATATGAAGAAGGAAACTTGGTGGAATGATGACGGAAAAGTGTCAATGGATAAAAAAGAAAAGGCATATGAGAGAAAGATGTAAATGAGGGTGAGAGAAATACATTGCATAATGTGCACAGAGAGAAAAACATAGATACAAAGAATGTAGTAAAAAAGATTATGGAACAGTAAAGATTAAAAGTTTCAGAGAATATATAGAGTGATTTTGATGAAATAAAAAGTTATTTAAGCAGTAGGTAAAGGGAATTAAAATTGGGGACTCCAGCAGAGTGAATAGAATTCAAATTAAAAATGATGAAATGATCAGGGATAAAACTGAAATCCTGCAAAAAGTATTTTAGAGATTTGTTTTGGAATGATAGTGATATATAGCACAGAATGGAATTGAATGTTATACATACATAGCCTCCAAGAAAAAAAAATATATATGAAAAGGAAGTAATAAATATTGTGAGCGTATTGAAAAATGTGGTCTGCAAGTGTAAATGTTGTGGACATAGTCTGCCTATGAAATAGCTGTGTGGCTTGTTTAATGTATATGTAAAAGCTGCCTCTTTACTCTCAGATTAGAAAAATGCCATTACTGTATACTAGAGTGAATGTTTTAAAAAAGAGGGGGAATTAATGTTTACATGTACCTGGAAAGACTTCTGAACAAAAAAGGTGTTATGTGACTATGAACAAGGTTTGGAAAATTTAGTCTGTGTGCTAAGAGGGGTATGTAGAGATCAAATATTTGGTATTTAGTATGACACTGAGAAATGTTTGAACGTGTGAGAGAAATTTTGTATATATATTGATTGAGAGAAAGCAGTTGATAAATTAATAGACTGGAATTAGAAACATAACAAGACCTGGTGATGGCTAAGAGCAGGAAAGTTGAAGAAAGTGACAGGAAGGTTAATTCCGCCTGCACAATATTAAGAATGAATGCATACAAAGCCAGAATTGAGAAGACAGCAACAGAGAGCAAATGCTGCCCCTGCAAATAAGCTGGAGAAACAGTAGACCACCTAGTTAGCTGCTGCTTCAAAAAAGACAAAAATCTTGGAGACGACAGAAGAGAAAGACCTGGAGAAAACAACAAAAGTCAAAGACCTGCAAATAGAAATAGAATACCTGGGGTAAAAGAAAGCAAAGGTAGTACCAATAGTAATAGGTGTCTTGGATGCAATCCCAAAACAACTGGACTACCACTGAACATCATTGGCATTGACAAAATCACCATCAGTCAATTGCAAAAGGCAACTTTACTTGGAACAACTTAATTCCTGCAACACTATCAAACATCAATATCTTCCTATCCCAGGTTTCTGGGAAGAACTCAATAGATAGATACGAATGCCAAATCAAGTCTGAACATCTGGTGACTTTGCAGTGAACCATAATGGCAGCAATTCTAAGGTAAAAAGAATGCATGATGTTGAAAAAACATGGAAGCTAGTGCAACCACACCTGGAATACTGCATCCAATTTTGGTCACCACATTACAAAAAAAGATGTTGAAAGTTTGGAAAAAGTGCAGAGAAGAGCAATTAAGATGATTAAAGGTCTGGAGACCCTATATCATTTCAGACAAGTGACTGTCCACTCTCTTCTTAAAAACCTCCAGTGATGAAGCACCCATAACTTCTGTTCCACTGGTTAATCGTCCTTACTATTAGGAAGTTTCTCATTAATTCCAGGTTGCTTCTCTCCTTGATTAGTTTCCATCCATTGTTTCTTGTCCTTCTGGTACTTTGGAAAATAAGTTGATCCCCTCCTCTTTGTGGCAACCTCTCAAATACTGGAATACTGCTATCATGTCTCCCCCCCAGTTCTTCTTTTCTCTAGACTAGCCAAACCCAAATCCTGCAACTGTTTTTCATATGTTTTAGTCTCCAGGCCTTTGATCATCTTAGTTGCTCTTTTTGCACTTTTTCTAAGTCTCAACATCTTGTTTGTATTGTGGTGACCAAAACTGGATGCAGTATTCCAGGTGTGGCCTTACTAAGGCTTTATAAAATCACATGATTTTGATTGTATGCCTCTGTTTATATAACCAAAGCAGTGGTGGGATTCAGCCAGTTCGCACCAGTTCGGCAGAACCGGTAGCTAATTTTTTGTTGCCCAGGCCCAGAATGGACTTCCGGAAGCAGCATCCACACAGAGAACTGGTTGTTCACATATTTGAATCCCATCACTAAACCAAGGATTGTATTAGTATTTTTGGCTGCCACCATATCCTGCTGACTCATATTTAAGTGATTGTCCACTAGGACTCCAAGATTACTGTTTTTGAGTCAGGTTTCACTTAATCTGTACTTGTACCTTTGGTTTTTCCTGCCTAAATGTAAAACCTTGCTTTTCTCCACATTAAATTTCATTTTGTTGGATAGGTCTAGTGTAATGTGGCACAGAGTTCATTTGGGCATGCCAAAAACATGTTAAAACCTCATGCATCTTTTTCTGGGATTGCACATCAGCTGCAAAAGGTAAACACAGGGAAAAAAGCAGTTGCTGTAAGGTGCACTTGACAGGTGCTATTATTACACCTGTGCACTCTCCCAATCCCAAGTTGTTGTTTGAATCTAAATCACTGCACAGCTCCACAAAATAGCAGAAAATCTTATATAGGATATTTTACCAGTGTCACTTATTTTTTTAAGCAAGCCTACATTTCTCAGAATCTTATTAAATATTATGCCTTGAGACATAGTTCCCCTGAAGACTACTGATTTCCACTACACTGAGCAGGCACAGGAGAGTGATGGATGCCTTTTGGGATACACAGTTAGGTCAAACAGAGCAATGCTAAAACCCAATAGGCCACTGCCCATTTTCCATGTGAACTGGCAGAAGTCCTAAACATTCCCTGCAAAATAATGGCGATCTCCTGATAAACCTTCCATTGTTTCGCTAGCAAAAAAGCAGGGTGGTTAAAGTTCCTTACAGTTCAGAAGTTTGAAAACTACTGCATTATAATATAATACAAATGTATCACCCTTTTAGCAAACAAAGACAAATAATGAAACATGATGCACGTTGTGACTCTCAACTCATAAATTGCTGCAAACTAACTCAAATGTATGCCTGCTCTAACAAGTAATTAGACGGTAAATATGTTCACTGAAGACAGTATGTGAAATGTTGGGAAATATAAGGCGAGGCATTTGCATTTGGAGTTGACATTCAGGGTGAGTAATAGCTGGCAATGGTGATTATTGCTCTTATTTCAGATTCAAATGCTTGGAAGCCTGACTCTCCTCTAAGTTCACAAATTATACCTGCACTGTGGAACTTATTTGACTGCCATAAACAGGACTTGCTTACAAAATAGAAAGTAAAATCCAAGTCATGCTGTTTATCAGGTTCAACTGAGGGCATCTTTGAGCCTGAGGAAAGTTTTCAAGTAAGAGTTGAAACAAACCAGTCAGGAATGTCCTACTAAGCTATGTGGGGATATATTCCAAGTCAGTAACTATAGCACGTCATCCCAGGCCCAAGGAAGTCCTGCTGTGTGTAAGGACCCACCCCACTTTGCATCTTAAGAAGACAGAACTCTTGGAACAATTCTTCCAACAGGAATCCTTTATTAAGAGAAAATGGTTGCAGGCATGCTAGACAGGACTTGGGGTTCAAGCTCTCCCATTCAAGGTTTTAAGGGGTTCCCCAGTAGTCCCACCCAATCAACCCCCCTTCCAGTGATAGTTTCAAGTATCACAATTCCACCCCCTTTCTTCTTTCTTCCGTCTGGATGGAGACTTCAGATAACTACATGAAAGGCAAATACCCTTCCTTGTTATGGTAATGTTCTTGGGTGCTAACACTTTGAGGTTACAATAAACATACATTCAGCATTCAGCTCTTTGAAGTCTACTGAAGGAAGTGAGGGCCATAAAGCCCCTTTGTTCTCCCCCTTCTCTCCCTCTTATGGCAGAATCCAGAGAAGGCAGAATTGGGGTTTTCTATGTTTGATAATTAAAGATGAAATATAATTGGATTCTGACACTGTGCTACTTTTCTAAAACTTCTAATACTTGAGGATATCAGGTTGAGGAAAAGAAGTTTCTAGGATGGCACTGCTCCAGAGCTGAGACCAACTCATAGAGAAGATTATTTTCATGAAGAAGCATAGAGCATTAACCTAAATGTTTACAGAATTCCTGACTCCTTGAAGCAAGTACAGTGCCAGGTGTGTGACACATAGTAATATCTTCATTTAATTCAGTGGTTCTCAACCTTTTTAATGCCGTGACCCCCAACCGGTCGTTAAGCCGAGGACTACTCAACCGATCGTAAGTTGAGGACTACTCAACTGGTGCAGCACCGTTTGCAGAATGGGACATTTGGCGGGCTCAGCAGGGCAGAGACAGCCTGGACAATTCCTATTGGCTTTTTAAAGCCAATAGAATTAGACTCTATTCAAGAGAGTCTATTCTATTGGCTTTCAAAAGCCAATAGAATAAAAGGGAGTAGCACAGCTAAGGAAAAGGGGAAAAAATGGCGGACTGCGTTGTTTGGTGACCCCTGTGAAATGGTCGTTCGACCCCAAATGGGGTCCCGACCCACAGGTTGAGAACCACTGATTTAATTATTGATTTGTTTCCTATTGGTGAGGATATATCTGAAAAAATTGGCCAATTAAACAGTGATCTAATTGAATTGGATAGCACTGAAAGAAGAGGAGAAAGAACATTAAAGTAAGCACCCCCAACCCTCAGGCCATTAACTGGCACTGATTCTTGGCCTGTTAGGAACCAGGCTGCATAGTTGGAGGTGAGTAGTGGGTGAGTGAGTGAAACCTAAGCCATTTCCCCCCTCACCCCCCCCCCATCTGTGGAAAAATTGTCTTCCATGAACCTGGTCCCTGGTGCCAAATAGATTGGGGACTGCTGCATTAAAGAAAAGCTCAGGATGACCTCATATGCAACCAGAGGGAGACGGCCAGCTTAGAATTAGGAAATATAAATAAATAAAAAATAATTAAAGAAAACTCATCAGGAAAGTGTGTGACTGAGTGGATCATGCCCATTTAAAGTACCGCGGGCCACCATCTTACTGTTCGTCATTGTATCAGAAGAAATATGGAAGAGAGGCTATTGGGTTGCACCAAACCCATGACGTTAGGCACTTTAGACCAAAATGTATCAGTTCTATTATCTATTCTCATTTTAACATCTCATTCTCTTTCAGGCAGCCAGGCAGCTCAGAGATACCATGTGGGTGAGTTATTTCATTTTATGTTTATAGGAAAAAGATGCTCCTGAAATAATTCTAGGAAAACATGATGCACTATAATTACCATATCATTTTTTTGAAACAGCTACAGTAATTGCCAAGGATAAGCAACCTTTTTGCAGCTGGGGATTGGATTGTTTAAAGAGGGGCTGGGGAGGGGGAGTAGCTGAGGACTGCAGGGAATGCAGTGGTGATGCAATGACATCTGAGTGAGTAGGCTGGAATTTTCAATCTTGGTAAGTTATTTATAAAAACCTAAAAATAGATGTTTGACTTAGGACCCACCATTTGATTGTTATTCCCTACTCCATCCCTCAGTGACACAGTAACCAGGTGGCATTTTTCCTTGTAAATCTAGAGAGGTAGTCCTCAACCTATGACCACCATTGAATCCAAAGTTTATGCTGCAAAGTGAGAAATTTGTTAAGTGAGTTTTGCCTCATTTTATAAACTTTCTTGCCACAGTTGTTAAGTGAAACACTGCAGTTGTTAAATTAGTAACATGGTTGTTAAGTAATCTGGCTTCCCTACGGATTTTGCTTGTCAGAAGGTGACAAAACCTATTCACATGACCCCAGGACACTGCAACCATCATAAATATGAATCAGTTGACAGGCATCTGAATTTTGATCACGTGACCATGGGATGCTGCAACAGTCGTGTGAAAAATGATAAGTCACTTTTAATACAGAATAATACAGAACAGAGTTGGAAGGGACCTTGTAGGTCATCTAGTCCAATCCCCTGCTCAAGAGGAGACCCTATACCAGGGGTGTCAAACTGCTGGCCCATGGGCCGGATGTGTCACGAGGAAACCCTGCCTACCGCATTGCCGGCAATGGGAAAAAAGCTCCAATACATTACGTGACGTCACATGACATCGCAAGTTTGACATGTCTGCCTTATACATTTCTGCTAAATGCCTGTCCAGTCTTTTCTTGAAAGTCTCCAGTGATGAAGCACCCACAACTTCCGAAGGCAAGTCTTTGGGTGCTTTGGAAAATAGATTGTCCCCCTCCTCTTTGTGACAGACCTCAAATATTGGAACACTGCTATCATGTTAGCCCTGGTCCTTCTTTTCATTAGACTAGCCGTGCCTAGTTCCTGCAACAGTTCTTCATATATTTTAGTCTCCAAGCCCCTAATCATCTTTGTTGCTCTTCTCTGGACTCTTTCTAGAGTCTCAACCTCTTTTTTATAGTGTGGTGACCAAAACTGGATGCAGTATTCTAGGTGTGGTATTACTAAGGCTTTATAGAATGCTATTAGTACCTCATGTGAACTTGATTCAATCCCTCTGTTAATGCAATTTAGGATTGCATTGGCTCTTTTGACTGCTCTGTACACTATTGGCTCATATTTAATTGATTGTCCACTAAGGCTCCAATATCCTTCTCACAGTTACTGCTATTAAGCCAGGTTTTTTTCAGTGCTGTTCTAACTTTGAACAGTCACTAAACAAACTGTTGTAAGTTGAGAACTGTATAACTTGAAGTTTAGAAATTAAAATGTGAATATTTCTGATAGGTCCCTCCTTGTCCCAATGATAAAATATTTTTTCTTTCTTTCTTTCTTTCTTTCTCTCTCTCTCTTTCTTCTTCTTCTTCTTCTTCCTCCTCCCCCTCCCCTCCCCTCCTTTTTCTTTCTTCCCTTCTGCTGAGGCTGTCTTGTACAATAATTTTGCCTTTTATTTATTTTATTTATTTATTTATGAGACTTATATACCACTTTAAGTGCAAGCACTCTCTAAGCGGTGTACACCAGTAAGCAATGTATATATATATATATATATATATATATATATATATATATATAGATATAGGTCTTTGGTTGTTCGGGTTTTCTCCCGCGTAAAATTGGAAGTGTCTTGGCACGTTTCGACGAAGTCCCATTCGTCATCTTCAGGCTGGTGTTTTCAGCTTCGTGCTTTGAGCAGCAATGTGTGGTCTTAGCTGTTTCTTCCTTTTAACTGCCAGTGGGGGTATGAACTGATTGGGTGGGAGCTTGGCTGTGTTCTGATTGGGTGGAGGTGTGTTCTGAATGGTTAGGGGCTTGGCTGTGCTCTGATTGGCTGGGGGAGTGTTCTGTTTGGTTGTGCTCAGGTTAGTCTGAGTTGCAGAGGGGTTTAAGATTTTGGGGTTAGGGAGTCGTTTGTCAATAAGGGCAGGTTTCCAAATGGCTGGTAGGCGGGAGGTATCATCTCGCTTGTTCATGCTGTGTGGGCGTTTTTCTATCTCGATGGCTTCTCTGATTATTCTGTTATTAAAATGTTCACTTTTGGCAATGGTTCTGGTATTTTTAAAGTCAATTTCATGTCCTGTGGCTTTAAGGTGTTGGACCAGGGAAGATGTTGGTTCCTCTTTTTTGACTGAGTTCTTATGTTCTTCAATGCGTGCACTTATTCTTCTGTTGGTTTGTCCGATGTATGTGGTGGGACAAGTGGTGCATGGGATTTCGTATACTCCTTGATTTTCTAATTCAATTTTATCTTTGGGGTTTCTAAGGATGGTGGATATTTTTCTGTTTGTGCAGAATGCTGTTTTGATGTTGTGTTTATGGAGGATCTTACTGATTCTGTCTGTGGTGCCTTTTATGTATGGGAGGAGGGCTTTGCCGTTTTCTTGTTCTTTGTCTTGGATTTTAGTGGGGGTTTCTTTTTGGATTAGGTTTGTAATCTTATTTCTATGGAATCCATTGGATGTTAGTACATTGGTGAGAGTGTGTAGTTCGGGTTTTAGGTTTGTTCGTCAGCTAAGCGTTTTGTTCTGGAGATGAGTGTCTTGGCTACAGAGTTGATCTGTGCTGGGTGGTGGTGTGAGAGAGCGTGCAGATAGCGGTTTGTGTGTGTTTTCTTCTGGTAGATGGTGTGTCCTAGGGAGCCATTGGATTTCTTGTAGACTAAGACATCCAGGAAGGGAAGTTGGTTGTTAGCTTCTGTTTCCATGGTGAACTGTATTTTGGGGTGTAGGCTGTTGAGGTGTGTGAGGAAGTTGTCCAGTTTTCTTTCCCATGTGGCCAGATTATGAAGGTGTCGTCTACATATCTGAGCCAGAGTTTGGGTTTGTGATCCGATTTTTCTAGAGCTTGGGTTTCAAAGTGTTCCATGTAGAGGTTGGCAATGACAGGTGAGAGGGGTGATCCCATGGGTGCTCCTTCTGTTTGTTTGTATTTTTGTCCATTATAGATGAAGTATGTGTTGGATAGGCAGTGGTTGGTCAGATCTAAGATGTGTTTGGGGGGGTTATATTTGTTTTGAATAGCTGTCAAGGCTTCTTTGATAGGCACTTGGGTGAAGAGGGATATGACATCGAAGCTCACTAGTAGGTCGCTGGGCTGTAAGTTTTGTTTCTTTATGATCTCTATAAACTGGAATGAATTTTTTACGTGTGAGGTGATGGATTCTGCATAGGGCTGTAGTTGTTTGGCGAGAAATTTGGCTAGGTTTTGTAGAGGTGAGCCTATGGAGCTGACTATAGGTCTGAGTGGGGTTCCTTCTTTGTGTATCTTGGGGAGACCATAGAGTTTAGGGCATCTGGATGATTTCTCTCTGGGAATGATTCTTTGCTGGATCTCTTCGCTAATGGGGGAGGCTTTTATATCTTGGTTCTGGTGGTTTTTTCCAGGTAGGTGGTGGGATCTGTATTTAGGGGTTTGTATGTGGAGTCTTGGTAGTAGGTTGGTTAATTTGGTTTGGTAGTCAGATGTGTTCATAACCACCGTGGCGTTGCCCTTGTCTGCTGGTAGGATTATTATGCTGGTGTCTTCTTTCAGGTTACGTAGTGCTGTCTGTTCCTCTTTGGGTAAGTTGCTTTTTGGTGGCTTGCTGGTGCAGAGGATGTTGGTGATTTTGAGTCTGATTTTGTTAGCCTCATCGGGGTTGATTTTGGTCAGGCTGGTTTCAACTCCACATATAATGGTTTCAGTGGGGATGTGTTTGGGAGCGACTGCAAAGTTGAATCCTTTGGAAAGGACATTGGTTTCGGCTTTGGTGAGGATCCTATCTGAGATGTTATTCACTGTTTGTTTCATGTGTGGCTGTGAGGGAGGAGGGTTTTGTTTCTGGCGTTCTTGTAGTCTTCGGAGTTTGTTGGTGTGTGTATCTGTCTTGAGGGTGGTCTGTGTTTCGGCTCTCCAGACGGCAAGTTGTTTGGATTTGTCACAAAGTGCGGGGTGGATCTTGTTGCTGAGTTTGAGGTGGAGTGTGAGGAGATCTTTGTTAATTCGGTCTAGGAGGAATCTTTTTGTGTGAAGTTCATTTCTGATTAGGGCCAATTCTGTTCTTTTCAGGATCCGTTTGGTGGCTGCAGAGTTGGAGTGGAATTTCAGTTGGAAACATGTGGGGATTATATTTTGATCTCGCAAGTGTACGTAGGAATGCGAGGTCCACATAAAATTGAAAGCTCGTTTGAACTTCAAGTTTTCATAGGTCCTGGTCAGATGGTGGATGTCCTCCCCGTAGAGGTTCGATATTTGTTGTCTGAGGTTTTCGCGGGTATTTGTATATAGGTCTTTGGTTGTTCGGGTTTTCTCCCGCGTAAAATTGGAAGTGTCTTGGCAACGTTTCGACGAAGTCACATTCGTCATCTTCAGGCTGGTGTTTTTAGCTTTTTGCTTTGAGCAGCAATGTGTGGTTTTAGCTGTTTCTTCCTTTTAACTGCCAGTGAGGGTATGAACTGATTGGATGGGAGCTTGGCTGTGTTCTGATTGGGTGGAGGTGTGTTCTGAATGGTTAGGGGCTTGGCTGTTCTCTGATTGGCTGGGGGAGTGTTCTGTTTGGTTGTGCTCGGGTTAGTCTGAGTTGCAGAGGGGTTTGAGATTTTGGGGTTAGGGAGTCGTTTGTCAATAAGGGCAGTTTCCGAAATGGCTGGTAGTCGGGAGGTATCATCTCGCTTGTTCATGCTGTGTGGGCGTTTTTCTATCTCGAATGGCTTCTCTGATTATTCTGTTATTAAAATTTACTTTTTGGCAAGTGGTTCTGGTTATTTTGAAAGTCAATTTCGTGTCCTGTTGCGTTAAGAGCGTGTTGGACCCCAGGGAGATGTGGTTCTCTTTTTTTGACTGAGTCGTATGTTTCTTCAAATGCGTTGCCCTTATGTCTATCTGTTGGTTTGTCCGATGTATGTGGTTGGGACATGGTGCTGGGTATTTTCGTTATACTCCTTGATTTTCTAATTCAATTTTATCTTTGGGGTTTCTAAGGATGGTGGATATTTTTCTGTTTGTGCAGAATGCTGTTTTGATGTTGTGTTTATGAAGGATCTTACTGATTCTGTCTGTGGTGCCTTTTATGTATGTGAGGAGGGCTTTGCCGTTTTCTTGTTCTTTGTCTTTGATTTTGGTGGGGGTTTCTTTTTGGATTAGGTTTGTAATCTTATTTCTATGGAATCCATTGGATGTTATTACATTGGTGAGAGTGTTTAGTTCGGGTTTTAGGTGTTGTTCGTCAGCTAAGCGTTTTGTTCTGGAGATGAGTGTCTTGGCTACAGAGTTGATCTGTGCTGTGTGGTGGTGTGAGAGAGCGTGCAGATAGCGGTTTGTGTGTGTTTTCTTCTGGTAGATGGTGTGTCCTAGGGAGCCATTGGATTTCTTGTATACTAAGACATCCAGGAAGGGAAGTTGGTTGTTAGCTTCTGTTTCCATGGTGAACTGTATTTTGGGGTGTAGGCTGTTGAGGTGTGTGAGGAAGTTGTCCAGTTTTTCTTTCCCATGTGGCCAGATTATGAAGGTGTCGTCTACATGTCTGAGCCAGAGTTTGGGTTTGTGATCCGATTTTTCTAGAGCTTGGGTTTCAAAGTGTTCGCTGTAGAGGTTGGCAAATGACAGGTGATAGCGGGTGTCCCATGGGTGCTCCTTCTGTTTGTTTGTAATTTTTGTCCGTTATAGAGGAGTATGTGTTGGATAGGCATGGTTTGGTCAGTATCTATGGAAAGAATTGTTTGGGGGTTATATTTGTTTTGAATCGCTGTCCAAGGCTTCTTTTGATAGGGCACTTGGGTGAAGAGGGATATGACATCCGAAGGCTCACTAGTAGTCGCTGGGCTTAAGGCTTTGTTTCTTTTATGATCTCTAATAAACTGAATGAAAATTTTTTACGTGGGAGGTGATGGATGTCTGCATCAGGGCTGTAGTTTGTTTGGCGAGAAATTTGGCTAGTTTTTGTAGAGGTGAGGGCCGCCTATGGAGCTGACTATAGGTCTGAGGTGGGGTTTTCCTTCTTTTGTGTATCTTGTGGAGACCATAGAGTTTAGGGCATCTGGATGATGTCTCTCTGGGAATGATTCTTTGCTGGATCTCTTCGCTAATGGGGGAGGCTTTTATTTTGGATCTGGTGGTTTTTTTCAGGTAGGTGGTGGGATCTGTATTTAGGGGTTTGTATGTGGAGTCTTGGAGTAGGTTGGTTAATTTGGTTTGGTAGTCAGATTTGTTCATAACCACCGTGGCGTTGCCCTTGTCTGCTGGTAGGATTATTATGCTGGTGTCTTCTTTCAGGTTACGTAGTGCTGTCTGTTCCTCTTTGGGTAAGTTGCTTTTGGGTGGCTTGCTGGTGCAGAGGATGTTGGTGATTTTGAGTCTGATTTTGTTAGCGTCATCGGGGTTGATTTTGGTCATGCTGGTTTCAACTCCACATATAATGGTTTCAGTGGGGATGTGTTTGGGAGCGACTGCAAAGTTGAATCCTTTGGAAAGGACATTGGTTTCGGCTTTGGTGAGGATCCTATCTGAGATTTTATGCACTGTTTGTTTCATGTGTGGCTGTGAGGGAGGAGGGGTTTGTTTCTGGCGTTCTTGTAGTCTTCGGAGTTTGTTGGTGTGTGTATCTGTCGTGAGGGTGGTCTGTGTTTCGGCTCTCCAGATGGCGAGTTGTTTGGATTTGTCCCAAAGTGCTGGGTGGATCTTGTTGCTGAGTTTGAGGTGGAGAGTGAGGAGATCTTTGTTAATTCGGTCTAGGAGGAATCTTTTTGTGTGAAGTTCATTTCTGATTAGGGCCAATTCTGTTCTTTTCAGGATCCGTTTGGTGGCTGCAGAGTTGGAGTGGAATTTCAGTTGGAAACATGTTGGGATTAGATTTTGATCTCGGCAGTTACGTAGGAATGCGAGGTCACATAAAATGGAAGCTCTTTGGACTTCAAGTTTTTCATAGGTCCTGGTCAGATGGTGGATTTCCTCCCCGTAGAGGTTCGATAGTTGTTTTCTGAGGTTTTCGCGGGTCTTTGTATATAGGTCTTTGGTTGTTCGGGTTTTCCTACCCGCGCTTAAATTGCTAGTGTCTTGGCAACGTTTCGACGAAGTCCATTCTCATCTTCAGGCTGGTGTTTTTAGCTTCTTGCTTTGAGCAGCAATGTGTGTGGGGTTTGTAGCTGTTTTCTTCCTTTTAACTCTGCCTGAAGGTATGAACTGATTGGATGGGAGCTTGGCTGTGTTCTGATTGGGTGGAGGTGTGTTCTGAATGGTTAGGGGCATAGGCTGTTGCTCTGAGTGTCTGGGGAGTGTTCTGTTTTGGTTTTTTTTTTTGCTCCGCGGTTAGTCTGAGTTGCAGAGGGGTTTAAGATTTTGGGGTTAGGTAGTCGTTTGTCAATAAGGGCAGGTTTCCAAATGGCTGGTAGGCGGGAGGTATCATCTCGCTTGTTCATGCTGTGTGGGCGTTTTTCTATCTCGATGGCTTCTCTGATTATTCTGTTATTAAAATGTTCACTTTTGGCAATGGTTCTGGTATTTTTAAAGTCAATTTCATGTCCTGTGGCTTTAAGGGGTTGGACCAGGGAAGATGTTGGTTCCTCTTTTTTGACTGAGTTCTTATGTTCTTCAATGCGTGCACTTATTCTTCTGTTGGTTTGTCCGATGTATGTGGTGGGACAAGTGGTGCATGGGATTTCGTATACTCCTTGATTTTCTAATTCAATTTTATCTTTGGGGTTTCTAATGATGGTGGATATTTTTCTGTTTGTGCAGAATGCTGTTTTGATGTTTTGTTTATGGAGGATCTTACTGATTCTGTCTGTGGTGCCTTTTATGTATGGGAGGAGGGCTTTGCCGTTTTCTTGTTCTTTGTCTTGGATTTTAGTGGGGGTTTCTTTTTGGATTAGGTTTGTAATCTTATTTCTATGGAATCCATTGGATGTTAGTACATTGGTGAGAGTGTGTAGTTCGGGTTTTAGGTGTTGTTCGTCAGCTAATCGTTTTGTTCTGGAGATGAGTGTCTTGGCTACAGAGTTGATCTGTGCTGGGTGGTGGTGTGAGAGAGCGTGCAGATAGCGGTTTGTGTGTGTTTTCTTCTGGTAGATGGTGTGTCCTATGGAGCCATTGGATTTCTTGTAGACTAAGACATCCAGGAAGGGAAGTTGGTTGTTAGCTTCTGTTTCCATGGTGAACTGTATTTTGGGATGTAGGCTGTTGAGGTGTGTGAGGAAGTTGTCCAGTTTTTCTTTCCCATGTGGCCAAATTATGAAGGTGTCGTCTACGTATCTGAGCCAGAGTTTGGGTTTGTGATCCGATTTTTCTAGAGCTTGGGTTTCAAAGTGTTCCATGTAGAGGTTTGCAATGACAGGTGAGAGGGGTGATCCCATGGGTGCCTCCTTTGTTTGTTTGTATTTTTGTTCCGTTATAGATAAACACAACATCAAAACAGCATTCTGCACAAACAGGAAAATATCCACCATCCTTAGAAACCCCCAAGATAAAATTGAATTAGAAAATCAAGGAGTATACGAAATCCCATGCACCACTTGTCCCACCACATACATCGTACAAACCAACAGAAGAATAAGTGCACACATTGAAGAACATAAGAACTCAGTCAAAAAAGAGGAACCAACATCTTCCCTGGTCCAACACCTTAAAGCAACAGGACATGAAATTGACTTTAAAATACCAGAACCATTGCCAAAAGTGAACATTTTAATAACAGAATAATCAGAGAAGCCATCGAGATAGAAAAACGCCCACACAGCATGAACAAGCGAGATGATACCTCCCGCCTACCAGCCATTTGGAAACCCGCCCTTATTGACAACGACTCCCTATACCCCAAAATCTTAAACCCCTCTGCAACTCAGACTAACCTGAGCACAACCAAACGAACACTCCCCCAGCCAATCAGAGCACAGCCAAGCCCCTAACCATTCAGAACACACCTCCACCGAATCAGAACACAGCCAAGCTCCCATCCAATCAGTTCATACCCTCACTGGCAGTTAAAAGGAAGAAACAGCTAAAACCACACATTGCTGCTCAAAGCAAGAAGCTAAAAACACCAGCCTGAATATGACGAATGTGACTTCGTCGAAACGTTGCCAAGACACTTCCAATTTTACGCGGGAGAAAACCCGAACAACCAAAGACCTATATACAAATACCCACGAAAACCTCAGAAAACAAATATCGAACCTCTACGGGGAGGAAATCCACCATCTGACCAGGACCTATGAAAAACTTGAAGTCCAAAGAGCTTCCATTTTATGTGACCTTGCATTCCTACGTAACTGCCGAGATCAAATCTAATCCCCACATGTTTCCAACTGAAATTCCACTCCAACTCTGCAGCCATCAAACGGATCCTGAAAAGAACAGAATTGGCCCTAATCAGAAATGAACTTCACACAAAAAGATTCCTCTTAGACCGAATTAACAAAGATCTCCTCACACTCCACCTCAAACACAGCAACAAGATCCACCCCGCACTTTGGGACAAATCCAAACAACTCGCCGTCTGGAGAGCCGAAACACAGACCACCCTCAAGACAGATACACACACCAACAAACTCCGAAGACTACAAGAACGCCAGAAACAAACCCCTCCTCCCGCACAGCCACACATGAAACAACAGTGGCATAACACTCAGATAGGATCCTCACCAGAAAGCCGAAACCAATGTCCTTTCCAAAGGATTCAACTTTGCAGTCGCTCCCAAACACATCCCCACTGAAACCATTATATGTGGAGTTGAAACCATCCTGACCAAAATCAACCCCGATGACGCTAACAAAATCAGACTCAAAATCACCAACATCCTCTGCACCAGCAAGCCACCCAAAAGCAACTTACCCAAAGAGGAACAGACAGCACTACGTAACCTGAAAGAAGACACCAGCATAATAATCCTACCACCAGACAAGGGCAACGCCACGGTGGTTATGAACACATCTGACTACAAAACCAAATTAACCAACCTACTCCAAGACTCCACATACAAACCCCTAAATACAGATCCCACCACCTACCTGGAAAAAACCACCAGAACCAAGATAAAAGCCTCCCCCATTAGCGAAGAGATCCAGCAAAGAATCATTCCCAGAGAGTAATCATCCAGATGCCCTAAACTCTATGGTCTCCCCAAGATACACAAAGAAGGAACCCCACTCAGACCTATAGTCAGCTCCATAGGCTCACCTCTACAAAACCTAGCCAAAGTTCTCGCCAAACAACTACAGCCCTATGCAGAATCCATCACCTCACACGTAAAAAACTCATTCCACTTTATAGAGATCATAAAGAAACAAAACTTACAGCCCAGCGACCTACTCGTGAGCTTTGATGTCATATCCCTCTTCACCCAAGTACCAGTCAAAGAAGCCTTGACAGCTATCCAAAACAAATATACCCCCCCAAACACATCCTAGATCTGACCCACCCTGCCTATCCAACACATACTTCATCTATAATGGACAAAAATACAAACAAATAGAAGGAGCACCCATGGGATCACCCCTCTCACCTGTCATTGCAAACCTCTACATGGAACACTTTGAAACCCAAGCTCTAGAAAAATCGGATCACAAACCCAAACTCTGGCTCAGATACGTAGACGACACCTTCATAATCTGGCCACATGGGAAAGAAAAACTGGACAACTTCCTCACACACCTCAACAGCCTACACCCCAAAATACAGTTCACCATGGAAACAGAAGCTAACAACCAACTTCCCTTCCTGGATGTCTTAGTCTACAAGAAATCCAATGGCTCCCTAGGACACACCATCTACCAGAAGAAAACACACACAAACCGCTATCTGCACGCTCTCTCACACCACCACCCAGCACAGATCAACTCTGTAGCCAAGACACTCATCTCCAGAACAAAACGCTTAGCTGACGAACAACACCTAAAACCCGAACTACACACTCTCACCAATGTACTAACATCCAATGGATTCCATAGAAATAAGATTACAAACCTAATCCAAAAAGAAACCCCCACCAAAATCCAAGACAAAGAACAAGAAAACGGCAAAGCCCTCCTCCCATACATAAAAGGCACCACAGACAGAATCAGTAAGATCCTCATAAACACAACATCAAAACAGCATTCTGCACAAACAGAAAAATATCCACCATCCTTAGAAACCCCAAAGATAAAATTGAATTAGAAAATCAAGGAGTATACGAAATCCCATGCACCACTTGTCCCACCACATACATCGGACAAACCAACAGAAGAATAAGTGCACGCATTGAAGAACATAAGAACTCAGTCAAAAAAGAGGAACCAACATCTTCCCTGGTCCAACACCTTAAAGCCACAGGACATGAAATTGACTTTAAAAATACCAGAACCATTGCCAAAAGTGAACATTTTAATAACAGAATAATCAGAGAAGCCATCGAGATAGAAAAACGCCCACACAGCATGAACAAGCGAGATGATACCTCCCGCCTACCAGCCATTTGGAAACCTGCCCTTATTGACAAACGACTCCCTAACCCCAAAATCTTAAACCCCTCTGCAACTCAGACTAACCTGAGCACAACCAAACAGAACACTCCCCCAGCCAATCAGAGCACAGCCAAGCCCCTAACCATTCAGAACACACCTCCACCCAATCAGAACACAGCCAAGCTCCCATCCAATCAGTTCATACCCTCACTGGCAGTTAAAAGGAAGAAACAGCTAAAACCACACATTGCTGCTCAAAGCAAGAAGCTAAAAACACCAGCCTGAAGATGACGAATGTGACTTCGTCGAAACGTTGCCAAGACACTTCCAATTTTACGCGGGAGAAAACCCGAACAACCAAAGACCTATATACAAATACCCGCGAAAACCTCAGAAAACAAATATCGAACCTCTACGGGGAGGAAATCCACCATCTGACCAGGACCTATGAAAAACTTGAAGTCCAAAGAGCTTCCATTTTATGTGACCTCGCATTCCTACGTAACTGCCGAGATCAAAATCTAATCCCCACATGTTTCCAACTGAAATTCCACTCCAACTCTGCAGCCACCAAACGGATCCTGAAAAGAACAGAATTGGCCCTAATCAGAAATGAACTTCACACAAAAAGATTCCTCCTAGACCGAATTAACAAAGATCTCCTCACACTCCACCTCAAACTCAGCAACAAGATCCACCCCGCACTTTGGGACAAATCCAAACAACTCGCCGTCTGGAGAGCCGAAACACAGACCACCCTCAAGACAGATACACACACCAACAAACTCCGAAGACTACAAGAACGCCAGAAACAAACCCCTCCTCCCTCACAGCCACACATGAAACAAACAGTGCATAACATCTCAGATAGGATCCTCACCAAAGCCGAAACCAATGTCCTTTCCAAAGGATTCAACTTTGCAGTCGCTCCCAAACACATCCCCACTGAAACCATTATATGTGGAGTTGAAACCAGCCTGACCAAAATCAACCCCGATGACGCTAACAAAATCAGACTCAAAATCACCAACATCCTCTGCACCAGCAAGCCACCCAAAAGCAACTTACCCAAAGAGGAACAGACAGCACTACGTAACCTGAAAGAAGACACCAGCATAATAATCCTACCAGCAGACAAGGGCAACGCCACGGTGGTTATGAACACATCTGACTACCAAACCAAATTAACCAACCTACTCCAAGACTCCACATACAAACCCCTAAATACAGATCCCACCACCTACCTGGAAAAAACCACCAGAACCAAGATAAAAGCCTCCCCCATTAGCGAAGAGATCCAGCAAAGAATCATTCCCAGAGAGAAATCATCCAGATGCCCTAAACTCTATGGTCTCCCCAAGATACACAAAGAAGGAACCCCACTCAGACCTATAGTCAGCTCCATAGGCTCACCTCTACAAAACCTAGCCAAATTTCTCGCCAAACAACTACAGCCCTATGCAGAATCCATCACCTCACACGTAAAAAACTCATTCCAGTTTATAGAGATCATAAAGAAACAAAGCTTACAGCCCAGCGACCTACTAGTGAGCTTCGATGTCATATCCCTCTTCACCCAAGTGCCTATCAAAGAAGCCTTGACAGCTATTCAAAACAAATATAACCCCCCCAAACACATCTTAGATCTGACCAACCACTGCCTATCCAACACATACTTCATCTATAACGGACAAAAATACAAACAAACAGAAGGAGCACCCATGGGATCACCCCTCTCACCTGTCATTGCCAACCTCTACATGGAACACTTTGAAACCCAAGCTCTAGAAAAATCGGATCACAAACCCAAACTCTGGCTCAGATACGTAGACGACACCTTCATAATCTGGCCACATGGGAAAGAAAAACTGGACAACTTCCTCACACACCTCAACAGCCTACACCCCAAAATACAGTTCACCATGGAAACAGAAGCTAACAACCAACTTCCCTTCCTGGATGTCTTAGTCTACAAGAAATCCAATGGCTCCCTAGGACACACCATCTACCAGAAGAAAACACACACAAACCGCTATCTGCACGCTCTCTCACACCACCACCCAGCACAGATCAACTCTGTAGCCAAGACACTCATCTCCAGAACAAAACGCTTAGCTGACGAACAACACCTAAAACCCGAACTACACACTCTCACCAATGTACTAACATCCAATGGATTCCATAGAAATAAGATTACAAACCTAATCCAAAAAGAAACCCCCACTAAAATCCAAGACAAAGAACAAGAAAACGGCAAAGCCCTCCTCCCATACATAAAAGGCACCACAGACAGAATCAGTAAGATCCTCATAAACACAACATCAAAACAGCATTCTGCACAAACAGAAAAATATCCACCATCCTTAGAAACCCCAAAGATAAAATTGAATTAGAAAATCAAGGAGTATACGAAATCCCATGCACCACTTGTCCCACCACATACATCGGACAAACCAACAGAAGAATAAGTGCACGCATTGAAGAACATAAGAACTCAGTCAAAAAAGAGGAACCAACATCTTCCCTGGTCCAACACCTTAAAGCCACAGGACACGAAATTGACTTTAAAAATACCAGAACCATTGCCAAAAGTGAACATTTTAATAACAGAATAATCAGAGAAGCCATCGAGATAGAAAAACGCCCACACAGCATGAACAAGCGAGATGATACCTCCCGCCTACCAGCCATTTGGAAACCTGCCCTTATTGACAAACGACTCCCTAACCCCAAAATCTTAAACCCCTCTGCAACTCAGACTAACCTGAGCACAACCAAACAGAACACTCCCCCAGCCAATCAGAGCACAGCCAAGCCCCTAACCATTCAGAACACACCTCCACCCAATCAGAACACAGCCAAGCTCCCATCCAATCAGTTCATACCCTCACTGGCAGTTAAAAGGAAGAAACAGCTAAAACCACACATTGCTGCTCAAAGCAAGAAGCTAAAAACACCAGCCTGAAGATGACGAATGTGACTTCGTCGAAACGTTGCCAAGACACTTCCAATTTTACGCGGGAGAAAACCCGAACAACCAAAGACCTATATACAAATACCCGCGAAAACCTCAGAAAACAAATATATATATAATATATATATATATATATATATATATATATATATTTACATTGCCCCCAACAATCTGGGTCCTCATTTTATCTACCCCAGAAGGATGGAAGGCTGAGTCAACCTTGAGCCGGTGAGATTTGAACCGCTGACCTGCTGAACACAGTCAGCTAAAGTGGCCTGCAGTACTGCACTCTAACTGCTGCGCCACCTCGGCTCTTTTGCATTAAACTATGCTGGTTCATTACAGGGGATAAAATTATCTGCAGAAATATGGCCAAATAAGCAATATTACCCCTTTTGACCTTCAGCTTTTGCTTTGTCTTCCCTTTTGCTGTGATGTACAATTTAGTTTTCTGAGGAGAAACTGGTTCTTGCTATGGTGAAAAATAATGGAGTTCAACTTAATAAAGAAATCTGTAGGTGGAAACTGGTATTTTTCTCCCTTCTTTTTCATAACTGGGCAGAAAAGTTGAACACAATGAGTTTGTGCATGCTTCTTTGGCTCTGCAATATACAACCAAGGTGGGAGGGAGGCTTCTTGAAAAAACAAACTTATGATAAAATGCAAAGATAATATATTCAGAACCACATTTTTTCAAGCATACTTTCTAGCTCCAAGGAAATCTTTCTACATAGACTCATCCCTGCCATGGAACCCCAGAGGATTCTGGAGGCTGATGAACCACAAGCTTCTCACAGGGAACATTTTGTTTAATGTGTGTGAGTATCCAAGCTCTGAGAAATTGTGGGTAATATAAGCAACCATCAGTCTCTCAGGCTGACGGTCCATTTAAGCCATCATTTTTTTGTAATACGGCAGCTAATAAGGTGTTTTCTAGAAGCTCACAAAATCAGACAGGAGAACAATAAACTCTTTTACTGTTGTTCACTTGCATTTGTTAGTTTGTCCTTCCAGATGTAGAAAACAATAATTGGGATAAGTAGCCTTTTTTAGTCTGATTGTTTATGAATTTACCTAGATCCCTCTCAAACCAGCTAAAATGGTGGTCCTTTCTGTATCTGATGGAAGAGAATTTTATAGCTTAACTATTACACATTATGTGCAGTTCTTTTATAGTTAAAAATAATAATGTTTACAGTTTGTGAAATGAAGATGAATATCCAACAACTAAAAGAACCTGTGCTTGACATGGTAACATGCAGAGCACTTGCCTATAAAATTGCCAAGAGTCGGACATAATGGAATGGTTAAAACAACAGTAGTTCTTTTAATTGAAACTGCTGTATCATATGCACCAGATGAAGCAAATGAGAAAGAATCAGAACCAGAATAGAGCTGGAAGGGACCTTGGAGGTCTTCTAGTCCAGCCCCCTGCTCAAGCAGGAGTCCCTATATCATTTCAGATAAGTGGCTGTCCAGTCTCTTAAAAACCTCAAGTGATGAAGCACCCACAACGTCTGAAGGCAAGCTGTTCAACTGGTTAATTGTTCTCATTGTTAGGAAGTTTCTCTTTAATTCCAGGTTGCTTCTCTCCTTGATTACTTTCCATCCATAGTTTCTTGTCTTGCCTTCCTGTGCTTTGGAAAATAAATTGACCCCCTCTTCCTTGTGGTAGCCTCTCAAATATTGGAATACTGCTATTATGTCCCCCCAAGTCCTTATTTTCTCTAGACTGTCCATTCCTAAATCCTGCAACTGTTCTTCATATGTTTTAGTCTCCAGGCCTTTAATTATCTTAGTTGCCCTTCTTTGCACTTTTTTCCAAAATCTCAATATCTTTTTTGTAATGTGGTGACCAAAACTGGATGCAATATTCCAGATGTGGCCTTACTAAGGCTTTATAAAGTGGTACTAATACTTCACATGACTTTGATTCTATGCCTCTGTTTATACAACCAAGGATTGTATTAGCGGTTTTGGCTGCTGCTGCACACTGCTACCTCATGTTTAAGTGATAATCCATTAAGACTCCAAGGTTCCTCTTACAGTTACTGTTTTTGAGCCAGATTTTGCTTAATCTGTACTTGTACCTTTGGTTTTTCCTGCCCAGGTATAAAACTTTGATTTTCTCCACATTAAATATCATTTTGTTGGATAGGGCTCATTATTTAAGTCTGTCAAGATCTTTTTGGATTCTGAACTTGTCTTCTGGGGTGTTGGCTATTCCTGCCACCTTAGTGTCATCTGCAAATTTGATGAGATCCCCTTCTATTCCCTCATCTAAGTCATTTACGAAGATATTGAAGAATACTGGGCATAAGACAGAACCTTGTGGTACCCCACTGCTTACTTCCCTCCATGTAGATGTAGTACATTAAGGACTACTTATTGAGTATGGTTTGTCAGCCAGTTACAAATCCAGCTGATTGTGATGTTGACTATCCCACATTTTTCTAGCTTATCAAGAAGTAGGCTGTTGTCTACTTTGTCAAATGCCTTGCTGAAGTCTAAATATACTATGTCCACAGCATTTCACTGGTCTACTAATTTAGTCATTTTATCAAAGAATGAAATAAGGTTGGTTTGGCATGATCTATTTTTAACAAGCCCGTGCTGGCTACTAGTTATAACTTTATTTGTTTCTAGATGTTCGCAGATCTATTTTTTGATTATTTTTTTCCAGTATCTTCCCAAGTATTGATGTCAGGCTGATTGGTCTGTAGGTTCCTGGGTCTGTTTTTTCCCCTTTTTTGAAGATTTTTGGTGTCTCTTGAAAAAAGACTACAAGGACTGCTCAAATTCAGCACTGCACAAAGAGAAATGTAGTGTAGCTGGGTTACCTAGTAATCTGGGGAAGTAGAAAACTATTTTAGAAAAGTCTTGGCAAAAAATATGAAAGATCCAGACAGGTTGCTACACTTGTTTTCACAATGATTTCTTTCAGCAGTTACAGTTCAGTATCTTTTCCAATACAACCAGAGTTATATGAAATCCCCAGTAAGCCCCCTTCCCAATTGTGAATCTTCCACAGTCTTAGATAGTTTCAAATTGTACATATTTAATATGTTGTCAAAATTGAAAAAGCTCCTCCTTCCACCCAGCAGAATGAAAGATCTTCTATTAAGTCCCTGTAGTTTTCTTGGCAAGATTTTTCAGAAGAGGTTTGCCATTGCCTCTTTCCTAGTGCTGAAACTTGTCTATGATTGAATGAAGGGAGAAAAAAAAACACCTACAGGGAAGACAAAACCCACTTGCTTTCCCACTGTCTCACCTTTTAGGGAAACAAGTTATTATCAGAAAAATCCACTCTGTTAAAAGGCAGTGGAGGGAAAGATGCCAGTTAGCATTTTTATGGCGCATCTTTGTTAGCCTTCATTTCCTGCTATGCGACCGGTTGAAGTATTTCTCCCAATGTCTTTTTGTGTGCTGAAAGCCCTGAAGCCTTTTTTTTTTCTTTGACAATCTGAGATCTCTGTTAATAGAAGAGCTTGAAACCTTGTAAAAATCATATTTTGATCTGGAAATAGATGAGCTCTTTGCTTTGCTTATCCTGTAGCTGTGATCTATTTACTTTTTGTATCTTTCCCAGTCTGTCAGGAAAATGCCATTTATGCCACTGACAACTGCAACACAAAATGTTCAGCCATATGATCCATTTGCTGCCAGCCGTCCTGCCAAACATGTCTTGTACCAAGTGCCATCATCCAGAGAGGAAAATGATTAGGACGCAGCAGGAACATTCTTCCATTCCAGCCACCCTAATTAACGGGGGGAAAAAAGAAGACTTTGGCATGTAAGCCACATTAATGAAGCAAGTCCCTTTAAATTTCCAGAGAAATCCCTTTAGGAAATAAATTATATAAGTCACATGGCTTTGGAGGATGGTAACAGATTGATTGTATGGGCAGGGCCAGGATTTTCTGCTTTTTCCTCTGGGGAAGAAGTGAGCTTTTTTTTTTTTTTTAATGACAATTCTTAATTTTTTAAACTTACAATTTAACTTCAACTTTTAATTTTAAGCCAGTGTTAGCATTTACATAGCTAGCTTCTTATTTTTTCTTCTTGTTTTCTTGCCTCTGAATGCTAATTTTCACCTGTGGTCTGGGGGATAACTCTCAAACTTATCAAAAAGAGAGAAAGTTTTTTCCCTGCCAATATGCATTTGGGTTCAAGGCTTTTAGCTAATGCCCACCCCACTCTTCATCTCCTACAAAAGAGAATCTGTTTGGAAATGGAGGGGCAGGCAAATATTTTCAATTATATATATCCACAGTTCCTCTGAAGGTGTTTTAAAGCACATACATGGTTGGTTGGATTTGAGCAGTACTTTAGCCCCTGCATATGAGCACCATAAAGTTAACAGTTTCAGTGTATCCATTCAACTGTTCCTCATACACAAAATGTTGATAATTCAAATACTGCACATGTGAATCAGAGCCAAGTCCTGAACCACCAAGTAGCACATAATTTTAAACACATGCACACATACACACAATATTGGTATTTGTGATGTCAAAGAATTCTTAACAGAATTGTCAAGTACATTCCCATTACAATCTTCTATCAAGGATGGGAATAGTCTTTTTCTAGCAGAGCCAAGGTTTTTCTTCAAATTTTTCATTTTCTCTCTCTCACATTCTATCAAAATATGCCAAAGCTGCATGGATCAACATTCTAGAGAATCTTGGTAACTGGTTCTGCTACTGGGATCTGCTTGCCCATCAGGCAATACAAATGCTTGCTAATTCATTTTACCCCTGCTCTTTGATATTTCTACCTAGCCAGGTGCAAGGGTGTGATGTCCTGCATTGAATTTGTTAAAAGAGTCATGTCTATTAATAGCAATAGCAATAGCACTTAGACTTATATACAGCTTCACAGTGCCATCTCTAAGCGGTTTACAGAATCAGCACATTACCCCCAACAATCTGGGTCCTCATTTTACTGACCTCGGAAGGATGGAAGGCTGAATCAACCTTGAGTATATGGTACAAATAAAATACGAACACCAGGAGAGTATAAATATAAAAATATACTTTACTAAAAGCTGCCAAGCTTTCGTTTGGAAACTCCAAACATCAGCAGGGCTAAGGAACCAGTAAACAATGATGACTTAAATGGGTTTTGCCGGCATCTGCACCCAGCCCATGGACTGCGTCACCGGTCCCGGTGTACCATAGACATGCCCAGGAGTCGTATTTTTATGAACAACCAAAGACCTATATACAAATACCCGCGAAAACCTCAGAAAACATATATATATATATATATATATATATATATATATATATATATATATATATATATATATATAGGTCTTTGGTTGTTCGGGTTTTCTCCCGCGTAAAATTGGAAGTGTCTTGGCAACGTTTCGACGAAGTCACATTCGTCATCTTCAGGCTGGTGTTTTTAGCTTCTTGCTTTGAGCAGCAAAGCTTTGCATTGCTGCTCAAAGCAATAAGCTAAAAACACCAGCCTGAAGATGACGAATGTGACTTCGTCGAAACGTTGCCAAGACACTTCCAATTTTACGCGGGAGAAAACCCGAACAACCAAAGACCTATATACAAATACCCGCGAAAACCTCAGAAACATATATATATATATATATATATTATGTGTGTGTGTGTGTGTGTGTGTGTGTGTGTGTGTGTGATTGTATGTGTGTGTATGCACACACACACACACACACACACACACACACACACATACACATCCCTATTTCAACCAATACTTAATAGCTTACTGAACTGAATCAAATGCATATTTTAAGAAAGCATTGACCTTGGGCTGCATCTTTTCCTCTACCTGCTGTGTCAGTGGCTCTCAAATTAGATCAATAATAGACAACAACATCCTTTGGGGGATGCTGTTATTTAGAAAGGTGATCTTGTAAAACATGACAGGATATACCAATAGATGACTCAACATTTCTAACACTGTCAAAAAAGGTAGAGAAAACTGAAGCAAGTTTATTACTTTAAAATTTATGAGTGGCAGGGAGAGGAGGTGAATAATTGTCAGGATATAATTTTTAAAACCCTCTGGACTTGGCTTGCCAAGTTTTGCAACTTTTGCATTTTGCAGAAATGCAAAATTTTCTGGTTGCTTTGTTTGCTTGGATTATTTTGGGCTTATTAATGTGGCAATGTATATTTCAAGTACTTACTTGAAAAACGTTTGTCCTTTCAATTTGTATCAGTGCAAATTGATTATTCCTCAAATTGTATTCCAGGTCAAATGGATTCCAGATATTTTTAAATCAGATGTAGCTCCAGGATATTAAAGGAGAGGATTATTCCCCCCACCCATCCCAGGACTGACTGATTTGATTTGCAGTGCAAGGGACTCTTGAGAGTCTTCTCCAACACCACAATTTAGAAGCATAAGTTCTTCTGCTCTCAGCCTTCCTTATGATCCAACTCTCACAGCCATATTTTGGGAAAAACCATAGTTCTAACTATATGGAACTTTGTCGGCGAAGCCCTTAGTTGTAGAATATGATGAGGGAAGTTAGCCCAGAGAAAGAAATATTAAAAAGGGCAGAAAAATATATTTTTCCTCAAAAGGACTTTTTAAAACCAAACCTGGCCCCAAATCTATCTCTCTGCCCCAAGCAAGACTTTAACCCCATAGAAATGCAGATGTAAAACCATCAGAAAGTTGGAGCCAGAGCAATCAAGAAGACAAAAGAGAAGATCTGCATACCCCACCCAAACTCTAGGAGTCATTAGCCCCATCACCTGGGAAGCAGAATATGATAATAGAATTAAACCACAGATATCAAGGCTAGACAAACACTCAGAAACAGCCTCAAGGTTCATGCCACAGGAACAGGAAACTATTGCAAACAAAAGGCTAGAGGGGGTATAAAAACTTACTACACCATGTGCTCAGCCCTTCTCTCCTCTGCACTTTCCTGAAGAACCATCTTTCTACAATAAACTGTAACCTTCTTCCCAAAGCAGTCGCCATGTTTGCTTATTTATTCCCGGCTTGGATGAACCAGGATGAAGACTTTTCTTCTAACAATTTGGCACCCCAGAGATGGGACTCCAAGCTAACCTCTCCAATGGACTGGGACTGGTAAGCCCCATCTTGCCGGCGGCAGACCCCCTTGTGTCTGTGGATGGGTTTCCCAGGCCTTGCCCATGTGGAGCGAGGGTAGTAAAGGGAGTTTTGAGAGTTTGAGCTTAAGGGCTGCTTTGCAAAGAAGGTGAAGGTGAGTACCTCTAAATTTTAAGTTTAAAGCCCAGGGGAACAAAGAAAATGTGTGTATTTCTGTTTGTGTGAGTGAGAAGACTTTTTTTTCCCAATCACAGTTGGATTTTGCTCCTTCTGGTCTTTCCTCGCCGCAGAAAGGATCTGTTTAATTGGCAGAACCTGGAAAGCATGGGGGTTTGGCCAGAGCATAGAACCTTTTGTTAGGGAAAGGGGAGAGACTGTGAAAATGAAATGGAATGAGTGAATGAAAGAATTGGATTTGGGCAACTAGCTGGTAAGGCCCTGTAAGCAAAGCAAAATTAGGAAATTAAGCCCCAAGAAGGGAGTGGCCACCTACCTCCGAGGGCAAGCGGGGGTGCCCACAGACATTGGAGGTCCAGATGTCCGTCAACGGTGGCGTAAAGCCGGCCGGTCGAAGAGTAGCCTGTACCTTCTGAGGAGGGAAACTAGAAGGTCTCTGCAGACCCCTTTTTGGTTTGAAAATGTGGCAGATCCCTCGGAGGAGCCCACGAACTCTGAGAGGGATCCAGAAAAGCTCCGTGTGTCCTTTTTTTTTGGGACTCACAAAATCGTGATAGTAGGAAGAAGTCTCACAAGGAGACTTCCAATGGATCGTGCCCTTTAGCGGTAGGGAAATTCCGTTATAGAAACATGGGAGGTTCTAATTCAAGGACGGAAGTAGATTTCCCCGTTGAGAGCTTGCTCGTAGCCTGGGACAGGAATTAGCTACCTGTCCAGGCCAGAATGGAAAAGAGGTAGGTAAAGAAACTATATGGGGGAAAAGAAAAAAAAAATATAGACTTTGCTTAGGGCTTTACTGGGAAACCAATTTGGCTAAAAGGGAAAATAAGAAATAGTGATTCTCTCTCTCTCTATCTATCTATCTTTCTCTTCTCTATGCAACCATGTGGTATGTTTAAAATGTGTGCCTTCCCTAACTTGAGTTATCTGAAATTTATGGTGGGAATGACTAGGATGTGTAAAACTAAGACTTCTGTTCTCTTGTTTTTGTGTATATATGTTTGTCAAAGTCTGTGCGTGAGAGGTAAATGTGACTGTTAACTGTTTCAAATCCAAAGGAAAAAGAATTTTAAATTCTGCTAGAAATTCTGCTTAAAAATAAGCCACAAAAAGGAAATACCTCACTCTGTTTGTCTGGCCAACAAACAGAGTGAAGAAAAAAAATTGTGTTTGTTTGTTTGTTTGTCTGTCTTCCTCTTTCTCTCTGTGTCCTCTTAAGAACAGCCTTAAGTTAGCAGGAGGGAATGTTTTAAGTTCATCTGCTAGAGGGATCCTGGAGGTCATCTCGCCCAACCCCTTGCTCAGGCAGGAAACCCTGTACAAACTTTATCAAATGCCTTACTGAAGTCCAAGATAATTATATTCACACATTCCTCTCCTTCACTAATTTTGTAACTGGGTCAAAGAATGCAGTAAGATTTGTCTAGCATGATCTGTTTAACAAACTCACGTTGGCTTTTAGTAATGACTTTGTTTGCCTCTAGGTGTTCGCTGATTATCTTTTCCAGAATCTTCCCAGGTATTGAGGTCAGGCTGATAGGTCTTTTGTTTCCTAGATCTATTTTTATTTTTATTTTTGAAGAAGGGAACTACATCAGCTCTTTTCCAGTCCTCTGGTAGTTCCCTAGTGCTCCAGGGTCTTTGATAAATATAGTTCAGTGGTTCTGAGTTCACATCTGCCAGTTCCTTGAGAACTTTGGGGTGTAATCCACCTGGTCTTGGTGATTTGAACTCTTCTAGGCTGGATAAGTGCTCACTTACCATTTTCTTGCCTAACTTAATTTGTGCTTCTAATCTATTTTTTTTATGGTACTGTTTTTGATAAGTTGGACTGTTTGCTTTTTTATTATTTTTGACTGTGGTCACAAGCCTTAGTTCATTTTGAACCTTAGCTTTCTTCACCTCATCTTTGCAGGCTCAGACT
The DNA here is from genome assembly GCF_016545835.1 of Crotalus tigris. Taxonomy (NCBI): domain Eukaryota; kingdom Metazoa; phylum Chordata; class Lepidosauria; order Squamata; family Viperidae; genus Crotalus; species Crotalus tigris. The sequence continues at coordinate 18,805 of NW_024097391.1, read as the reverse complement.
ATTTGCTAATATTCTGCTGTAGTTATGTGCCCCTCCTTCCACTTTTATATTGATCCAAATGCATTCAAGACAGTTTCCATCATTGTTGTGCCCTAATTCTGTAGATATGTAGTTATTTCTTATATAGAGAAAGAAACTCTGCCTCCTCTTTTATTTGGTCTGTTTCTTTTAAACAATTGAAATCCCTGTAGCTGAGTGTTCCATTTGTGGGTTTTATCCCACCATATTTCTATAATGACAACTATATTATATTTGCCCTCATTCTTTATGACTGACACCTATGTGTTAATCCACTTTGTGTGACACTCACTATTAGAAACTTGATCTTGCTTAATAGCAAGGTTGATATTCTTGTCCACACACATCTATGTTACTTGCACTGCTAACCCTGTAATTTTTTGATCTCAATTAACTCACTGTCCCTTGTTTAGTTTAAATATTCCTCCAGAAAATCTGTGAGTTTATTGCCAAGTAACTCAGTCCCTTTCTTTGATGGATGTAAACCATTTCTTTTGTACATTGTTTCATTGGAATACCATTTCATGGTATCCAAAATTGTCATTTCTGATTTTTTTGGTCAGTGTCTGTTGTTGGGTTAATTTCCTTCTCAATTCTGTCTGAAAGGTGTTAATTTTTGTTCTGGGGGAATCCAGTGTTAAATTATTTTATTGTTGTGTACCTTTTGGTGTTTCTATTCTAATCCTGTCAATCTTAATTGCTGTTACCTAGTGTGTGCATTCCTTATAGCCAGTGTGTGTTAAGTGTTTGTGAGTCAGACTAGTCTGTATTGGGTCCTCCTTGTATTTGCCAAGATATTTCCTCTTTGGGGAAGGAGGGAGTGTCCTGCCTGCTGGGTTCCTGCCCCAAGCTCTGGAAAATCATTCTGCAATGTGTTATAAATGAGTTTATGTCCTAAATGGGTTTTATCTGTCTATCCTTTTCCTGAAAAATGTGTGTCTATCTACAAGAGCCTTTTGAAGCTCAAGTCTGCTTGTGTGGGGAAATAATTTTCCTAAGTTACTTTTTGTATCCTATCACTTATTGTTGAAGCTACTATGAAACTTTTCTTATCCCAAATATATAAGCATTTCTCAATCTCTAAAACGATGTGGTCTATTTTAGAATAAATGTTCTCCTACCCTTGGCAAGTTGCACATATTAAAACATTAGGCTTTTAAAATTATTTGGAGTTTTCAGCATTTTCAACCTGCCTAACATTTTTTTTCTCCTCTTCCTTTCAAGTTGCAAGTTCTTGTCCTTAATATGTTGCAAATGGTCAAGTTCAAAGGTGAAACATTTCATTTTGTTGTTCCCCATTTGTCTATCTGTTTCTTTAATAACTGCAGTATTAATGCCCTTTTCAAACTGCCTGCAAGCTACCCCCCCTTCCAATTCTTTTCTTGCCCTTTGTTCTCCATACCTTTTGTCTGCCTCTTCTGGGAGAGTCCACCCAGAAAGGGGGGGGGAGACCTTTTTCTTGTATCTTTCAGCCCTGCAATCCTCTCCCAAATCTTTGGAAGCAGAACACACAGACCCATATGCTGCCTCCATCCATTTGAGCCATGGAATTGGGTTTTGAATCCAGCCATCCACTAAAAAGCCACTATGCAATCTGAGTGGAACATCTTCCCAAGTCCTACCATTCTCCAGATGCCTGTGAGAGCTGCAGAAGGAAGGAGTCCTGGAGCCATTGATGCCATGTGAAGCCTCAGAAGAGAAAATTAGATTGTGGGGGGAGGGTGGAAACTCATTGTAAACTTTTCTTTCTTGCCCCATTTGTATTGTAACAAGCCAGTTGAATGTATTAATGGAGAGATGGCATTTGGGAATAGGTGGCAGAACAAGTACTGAACACCTTGGACTTCTATCTGATGGGAGGGAAAATTTATCCAGAATGTTTGTATTGACTATTTTGTAAAAGTAGCTGCACATACATGCACACACACACACCATTCAGAATCACACTTGAGCCTATCCCCTCCACCTACCTTTAGTAAAGTTCCCCAGGCTGATTTTTGCTCTATTGCACCAAAGCTTTGTGGGACCAACTTCCAACAGATTCCAAGGGGGAGGGAACTAGGCCCCCTCAGGTGATTTGCAATTCATATGCCCTGACTAAGGAAGCAACAGGAAAAATCCCAAACTTCAGCCCTGAATATCTTGCATTGTTGAGCTCAGATTGGGATTCCTAGAGCTCATTATGTGCAATTGAAAGAAAAATTTAATGGCCTGGCATATTGGCTAACCTCAATTGGACATTGCAAACCTGGATGCACTGAATTAAGAGCTAAGGCAGGAAACAACCCTTGAAAATGGGCAGCCAGTGGTCATGTACTAGGGAAAACCATGGTGTGAAGAATTTGTGGAGGTATGCAAACCTGACTGGAAGCTAAAGATGACATCCAACATTTGAAAATGATTGGCACAGAATATTGGACACTATAAATTTCTTTTCCACCTAACAATTTTTTTTTTGCCCTGACTTTTAGAACTTTATGGGTGCAAGCTCCCTTTTTGGGAGCCACTAAAGGGATCTTTTTCTGCTGCTTCCATTAATGTCTTATTATTATTATTTTTTTTGCTTATCAGTTTAAAAGCTTGCCTACCAAGTCTCCCTGACCAGATCAATTTTAATGTTGTGCCAATAAGTGTGTCATACATTCACGCACTTAAGGCACAAAGCGGGGATTGAGGGAAGTTAGCCCAGAGAAAGAAATATTAAAAAGGGCAGAAAAATATATTTTTCCTCAAAAGGACTTTTTAAAACCAAACCTGGCCCCAAATCTATCTCTCTGCCCCAAGCAAGACTTTAGCCCATACAAATGCAGATGTAAAACCATCAGAAAGTTGGAGCCAGAGCAATCAAGAAGACAAAAGAGAAGATCTGCATACCCCACCCAAACTCTAGGAGTCATTAGCCCCATCACCTGGGAAGCAGAATATGATAATAGAATTAAACCACAGATATCAAGGCCTAGAAAAACACTTAGAAACAGCCTCAAGGTTCATGCCACAGGAACAGGAAACTATTGCAAAGAAAAGGCTAGAGGGGGTATAAAAACTTACTACACCATGTGCTCAGCCCTTCTCTCCTCTGCACTTTCCTGAAGAACCATCTTTCTGCAATAAACTGTAACCTTCCCAAAGCAGTCGCCATGTTTGCTTATTTATTCCCGGCTTGGATGAACCAGGATGAAGACTTTACTTCTAACAATTAGAATGAATATAAATAAGAATTCAAAGAAACAGAAATATTTTGTTAGATGAACAACATGTTTAAATATGTCTCTTAATCCAGAGTGTCATGCAAGCAAGAGATTTAGTACAAAAGGATGAGCAATAGCAGTTTAATGCACATGTCGCTCACAGGAATTCAAATACAGAAACAAGAAATTTTTTGATGTTTGCAGCAAAAAATTATAGCAGCTTTCTAAATACAGAGATCTGCCACCCAATCTTTCCAGTCATAATGCCCTGGGTCACAGATGAAGAATAGTTGAAGTTCAAACATGGGTTTGAATAGAATAGAATAGAATAGAATAGAATAGAATAGAATAGAATAGAATCAGAGTTGAAAGAGACCTTGGAGGTCTTCTAGTCTAACCCCGTGGGCAGGCAGGAAACCTTATACCATTTCAGAAAAATGGCTGTCCAATCTCTTCTTAAAAACTTCCAATGTTGGAGCATTCACAACTTCTGGAGGCAAGTTGCTCCACTGATTAATTTTTCTAATCAATTAGCAGAAATAATGTAATCTAGAGACAAACTGTTACATGTGCATGCATTTGCAATGGTGCTTTTGTTCCCTAAATAAATGACCAAACAAATCTGTCTAAATAAACTATGGCAGACAGAGTTCATTGGCTTGACTCTCATGCAAACCATGAATCAGGCTTTGGTTTTCTCTTTGAGAAGGAAGAGGCAGAGAGGCAAGAACAATCCATTTATATTACTTATAAAGAATCAGACTGACTGGATCTTGAAGTATTCTAAAGTAACTCTAGGCAAGTTCCAGGCTGTATTCCTTATGTTCTTGATTATAATTATTGTTTCAATTATTGTTTTTTTTTTCTTTTTATGACCCCTGTAATCCCTTGCTTGGAGTGGAGTCAGGGAAACTGAATGGAACTGAGTGTTTACTGGCTGGATGCTCTTCCTGATCCCTACGCAGAGTATGCAGCGATATTTTCTCTTTGTGCTCTGATAGAGAAACATCTGTCGCTGCCTAAGATTGAACTCTCAACCTTCTGAGTGGGAGGTGAGCATCTTCACTTCTAGGCCACACATAGTTTCATGTTGCTTATTTTTTCATATTTAAGTTAACATATATTTAGAGGTTGGAGATTGCTAAACAAAATTAACTATTTAGCGAAAGTTCTATAGTGTTTTCCTGTACCTGGAAAGTTGCTAAATACATACAAATGTTGGTTATATTTTTTTCTTGGGAACCATGGAATCCCCAAAATTGTTTATAGGAGATAAAATTAATTAAAAGGAGTGAAAGCAAGAAGGGTTTGCCTCACACTAAAGTAAATGTCCAGTGACATCTTCAGGAAAGATCACCTGCATTTCAAAGGAAGGGCCATGTCTTTTTCAGTGGTTGCAAACATTTCCTCTCACTCTTTTTATTTCTTAAAACATATTTGCACAATTTCAGCTCTAAATAAATCTTTTCTTTGGAATGCAGTACAAGAAAGTATGCAGAGAATGCAAAGGAAGGAGAAATGAATCAATAAAATGTATTTATTTATTTAATTTGTTGAATTTAGATACTTTCCATCTCACTCACATATGCACACATACATATGGAAAAAGTAAAAAAAAATAGTTTGCACAGCAGGAGACAAAAAATCAAAATAAACACCTCCCTCCCTATTCTAGGAGTGTTGAGGAAGAAATGAATGTCTGTTTTTCTCACAGCAAGGAAAGACAAGAGTAGCAAATACAGACAAATTCTAAATAATGGCAGAAAGAGCAAAAATAAAAATAGGAAGGATATTATCCCAGGTGTCATATGCAGGTTGTAAAATAAAATTGAAAGGGACAAACGGAAATGACTAAAATGAAATCTGAATATTCAAAAGTCAAAAGTTTCTAGGTTCCAGTATTTCTGGCCTCATTCTCTCATAGAGTTGTTCACAAACAAGTAGCCCCAGAGATTATGAGTACTATAGAACAGGACCTGAATACCAGTAATACATCTAAGATGTCAGTTTCCATTTTTGAAAGTTTGGCATATAAGTAATGAGAGGGGTTCCTTTGCACATAGCCACAATAAATTATATCAATAAAGAAAGCCCTGTTAGACCCTGTATCCCATAATTTTTGAAATGGATTTGTCACAGCTAAACCAGACTAGTTGAGGAAATAGCTATTTAAAACTTTCTTTCATAGATGCAATCATTATTTCTCAGTCCCAGTTTGTATCTCTGGGATATCTATGGAGATTCTTAGTCATTCAGGTCATGGTTGTCCCAAAGGTGCTTTTTTCAAGAGGCAACTGGACTTTGTTTTTCTTTGAAGATGTTTCCTTTCTCATCCAAGAAGCTTCTTCAGCTCTGACTGGATGGTGGGGAAAGGAAGGATTTATATGTCTGGGTTATATATTACTTGTTCTGCTGATAGTCAGCAGTTTTATATTCTTCAGTATATGGTGCTCTTTTGTCTTACTATCTGAGCTATGAGCAGGCAAAGACAGACACTGAACCACATTTGTTGAACTGGCTTTATATGTATGGCTTTATGTGCTTGCTGTGCCAGCTTTAGCTCAGATGCTGGCTTTATAGGTTTGCCCTTTAGATTTATTCCTTGGATAAAGGAAGGAGGGGCAGAAAGGCTGTGAGAAGAAATTGACTAAATCAGAAATGTTTTCAGATTATTGTAAAGCCATTTGATATAATCATTTTTTGTTATTTAGGAGAACATAAATTATATTGGGAAATAGGTAATTTACATTAAAAACAAGGAGTCTTATAACACTATAAATGTTTAGGAGCTAATTTCCTGTAATTTTTCTTTCTCTGAATGCTTAAGGGATGGAAGACTTAATGATGTAAAATTACTGTAAACACTGTAGTGGTGGTAGTTTGATTTGCACAACTTGAGTTCTGAAATACAAGTCTATTTCTTCTTCTGACATCATTTGGAGATGTGTTTTCCTTTTGCACTACAAAAATGCATATATAGAGAAAAACATACAAAACAAATGGGTGGGGTTTTTTTGGATTACTGATTACTTTGGAGGGTAATCAGAACACTGGCAAAGATGCAATAGAGGCAGAGTAAGTAGACCAATGGAATAACAAACCTTATGGCAGTGTGATTTAAAACAGACTCATGATAGGTGAATAAGACTTCTACTATCATTGAAGAGAAGCTTGAAATGAGAATTACTTTATATTATTGATTCAGCCTCTCCAGTGCATTTGTCTTTCCATTTGGCTTGCGTTTGAGAGAAACAGTGGCTCGTCAGCTGTTGGCTAGTCAGTTGGTTGGTGGCTTTTTAGAAATTCTCTTAGATCAGTGTTTCTCCAACTAGTTAGGGAATTCTGGGAGTTGAAGACAGTGGACTGGCTGAAGTTGAGAAAGACTGCCTAGATCAGTGGTTCTCAACCTATTGGTCGCGACCCCATTTGGGGTCGAACGACCATTTTACGGGGGTCGCCAAACAACGCGATCCGCCATTTTTCCCCCTCAGGGGGCGGCGCCGTGCATGCGCGCCACACATGCGCAGCGCGTCCGTGTGACCGGGGGTCGCCGTATAAAAAGATTGAGAACCACTGGCCTAGATGTTAAAAAGCAAAGCAATATTAGTTTCCAGAAGTCTGCTGAAACTTATGTGTATTTTGTTGTTTATTCACTAGGTTATGTCTGACTCTTTGCAACCCCATGGACCATAGCACACCAGCCCCCCCATCCTCCACTGTCTCCCAGAGTTTGTCCAAATTCATGTTTATTACATCAAAGACACTATCTAACTGTTTCATCCTCTGCTACCATTTCTCCGTTTGCCTTCAAACTTTCCCAACATCAAGGTGTTTTCCAGTAAGTCTTCTCATTTGGTGGTCAAAGTATTGGAAGTTTATTTATGTGCATGGTTAACACCATTTAACTTAAACAGTATCCTAGTAACACCTGGAGAAATAAGACCAATATTAGCATATACAAATGGAGGCTAAAAAAAGGCTATTCATCCTATTTATTTGGCTTTTAGTCAATCAGCACTGCATTGGCTGCAGATACTCAATCTTCATCCCCCCCCCGCCTCCTTTGGTGATTATAATCTAAATCTCCATTTTTTGAGATTGCTCAATTTCTTATATGTGGTTGCTATGTAAACACAAACACTTAAAATGTATATTTTAGTTTTAGAACAGTCTTCCCAACTTAATATCCTGCAGATTTATTATTCTTAGAACTCCCATGGAAGGCTAAAAGAACAAAATGAGGAAATCCTTCATAAAACTAAGAGTCAGATCATCATTTTTTACATCCCAAATTAGAACTGCTAATAATTCAGGGACATTAAGGGATTGTTTCTTTCTCTATTGTCCAACAAAGGGGAATTACAGAGTTTATGTGAGGAATGAAATATGCTGTTTATTGACCAGACTCATCCAATTACCATGCATGTGGGGACATCTCCAATTTTTAAATTTCTCCCAGCTTATGTATCCAAGAAATGGAGGATATAATAATAAAAGTCATCCACTGTGCTTTGAAGCAAGGATATAAACCTAAATTGCCTAAAAATTATGTTTTTCCAGTTCTTCTGCTGTGGGAAGAATTATAGAATGAAAAACTTCTGATTTTCTTTAGAAGCTCTCCCTCAAGGCCAATCCTCACTTGGCCCTATCCATATACCTAATCATTCCTTTACAAGTTGTTTTTTCTACTCATAATAATGCCTTCATCTAATCCCCAGGCCATGAATATGACAGGCTTAACTTGTCTGTAGTTATGCCAGTATTAAAGCAGTCTTTTTCTCCTTATTCTGACACCATCCAAGGGCAACTTCAAAGTATTTAAATCATTAAATTGTGTTACCCATTACCATGGAAGGAGGTTAGATCACTTGCAGTGACTGTGAAATTAATATTAGATGCAGGATAGGCATGGAAACAGCAAACATCATACTGCTATAATTTCATGCCAATTCAAGGATACAGTAGAGGGAGAGCATTGTAATTCAAGTAGTGGAGAAAGGCCTATTGTGTTGGCAATTACCATGCTTGTTGCAAGATTCTGAGAGTTGATGTACACATCTGAAGGATGCATAGGTTGGGGAGTTGCTTTACTCAATAAGATATTGATCTGAAAATGCTGAAATCTAGATCCAAAGTTGTTTTACTTGGGTCCCAGGAAAGATAACAGGCTTTTCATAACTTCTGAACTTGTTTACAGTGTTCACTTTAGCCTCAATGGAAAATAAATCTTGGGAGTTTACAGTATCCATAAAACATTTTTTGTTTGATTGATTGCATTTTAATTATTTCAAGGGAATGGGTTTAGGATTTCAATCACATTGTGTAAATTTTGCTTCTGGAAGGGCAGAACACTTACAAAGCAGTTATTCATATGTTTACATATTAACTTAAAAACGCCCCAAATCAATTTCCTGTTTCTGTCATCATTTATTTCATTGAAAGAGGTATACTATAAATGTCAAAGATGAAAGGAAATAGATATAAAACAACTTCCCAAAGCTTTCAAAGAGATTATGAACTTTTCATCCTTTGAACAACTGAAAATGTGAAATAAGAGTGCTTTAAAACATACATTTTTTTAAAAAAAAAATCAGGATCTTTATGATGAGACATTACTTATATATTATTATAATGTTACAGACTGAGAAAGTGGACTCATAGCTATTGCCCTGAGTGATTTTATCAAATGTGGAGAAGGGGGTAAATTCATGTTTTTCTGAGTCTCCACTAACCTATTTCAGTGATTCATTCATTAATTCATTTCTCTGTATATCTCATGTTAATGGAAATTTGGTCCATAACAGGAGTAGTTCTTGGAATCAATCTTCCACTAAATAGGGAACTATCAATTTTATCCATATATTTTAACTGATTAGGTTTATTATTTTTTTACTTTTTATTTTTACATATAATTGTATAATCAATTGTATAATCAAGCAATGAATCTATGAACACCTAGAGGCAAACAAAGTCATTACCAAAAGCCAACATGGGTTTGTAAAAAACAGATCATGCCAGACAAATCTTATTGGATTCTTTGACCAACTGACAAAATTAGTGGACCAGAGGAATGCTGTGGATATAATTTACCTGGACTTCAGTAAGGTATTTGATAAAATAAAACACAACCTACTATTTGATAAGATTTGGGTTAGACAGCATCACCACCAGATGGATTCATAGCTGGATGACTGGCTGTACTCAGCGTGTGGTCCTCAATGGAACCGCATCTACAGGGAGGGAAGTGTGTAGTGGGGTGCTCCAGGGCTCTGTTCTGGACCCAGTGCTCTTCAACATCTTCATCAATGATTTGGATGAGGGTGTAGATGGGGAACTCATCAAATTTGCAGATGACACCAAGCTGGCAGGAATAGCCAACACTCCAGAATATAGGCTTAAGGTACAGAAGGATTTGGACATTGGGCACTATCTAACAAAATGAAATTCAGTGGTGAAAAAAGTACTTTGCTCAATAGTAGTAATTGTGAGAGGGATCTTGGAGTCCTAGTGGACAATCACTTAAATATGAGCCAGCAGTGTGTTGCAGCTGAAAAAAGGGCAACACAGTGCTAGGCTGCATTAACAGAGGGATAGAATCAAGATCACATGAAGTGTTAATATCACTTTACAATGCCTTGGTAAGGCCACACTTGGAATACTGCATTCAGTTTTGGTGATCACGATGTAAAAAAGATGTTGAGACTCCAGAAAGAGTACAGAGAAGAGCAACAAAGATGATTAGGGGACTGGAAGCTAAAACATATAAGGATCGGTTGATGGAATTGGGTATGTCTAGTTTAATGAAAAGAAGGACGAGGGGTGACATGATAGCAGTGTTCCAATATCTCAGGGGCTGCCACAAAGAAGAGGGAGTCAAGTTATTCTCCAAAGTACGTGAAGGCAAGACAAGAAGCAATGGATGAAAAGAGAAAAGCAACCTAAAACTAAGGAGAAATTTTCTGACAGAACAATTAATCAGTGGAACAACTTGCCTCCAGAGGCTATGAATGCTCAACAATGGAAGTTTTTAAGAAGAGACTGAACAGCCATTTGTCTGAAATGATATAGGGTTTCCTGCCTGAGTAGGAAAGGTCCCTTCCAAGTTTTTTTTTATTATTATTATTATTATCAATCATCGCACAGTCAGCCAGATGTTCAGACTGGATTTGGCATTTTGTCTACCTATCGAGTCCTTACCCAGGACCTGGGATAGGCAGATGTGGATGTTTGATGGTATTACAGATATCGTCGCAGGATGGAAGCAGTTCCTAATAAGGCCGCCTTTTGCAATTGACTAATAGCGAATTTGTCAATGCCAATGGTGTTCAAGTGGTGCTCCAGTTGTTTTGGGATTGCACCCAAGGAGCCTATTACTATTGGTACTACCCTTGCTTGCTTTTGCCACAGTCTTTCTATTTCTATTTGTAGGTCTTTGTATTTTGTTATCTTCTCCAGTTCTTTCTCTTCTATTCTGCTGTCTCCAGGCACTGCCACGTCCACTATCCAGACTTTTTTGTCTTTCTTATCGACAATTGTTAAGTCTGGGGTGTTATGTTGCAGGTGCTTGTCTGTTTGAATTCTGAAGTCCCAGAGCAGTTTAATTTTATCATTTTCTATGACTTTCTCTATTTTATGATCCCACCAGTTTTTGCTTACAGGCAAATGATATTTTTTGCAGATCAATCCAATCAGAAACATTTCTACCAATCCATCAATGGAGAAACTGCAAGGAATCAGTCAGTACCTGACAAGGAAGAAACAGTGCAGTTCTGGAAGCAGATATGGGATAACCCAAAGAAATACAACAAGGATGCGGCTTGGTTAAAAGAGGTGGATGCAAATAAAACAGAAGTTGAAATGAAAGAACTAGTAATAACAAAAAAAATGGTAGAAAAAAGAGCAAAGAAAATCAAAAATTGGTCAGCACCAGGTGAAGATGAACTGTATGGGTTTTGGTTGAAACATCTAACTGTTATACACCCAATTATTATTATTATTATGGATCATCGCACAGTCAGCCAGATGTTCAGACTGGATTTGGCATTTTGTCTACCTATCGAGTCCTTACCCAGGACCTGGGATAGGCAGATGTGGATGTTTGATGGTATTACAGATATCGTCGCAGGATGGAAGCAGTTCCTAGTAAGGCCGCCTTTTGCAATTGACTAATAGCGAATTTGTCAATGCCAATGGTGTTCAAGTGGTGCTCCAGTTGTTTTGGGATTGCACCCAAGGAGCCTATGACTATTGGTACTACCCTTGCTTGCTTTTGCCACAGTCTTTCTATTTCTATTTGTAGGTCTTTGTATTTTGTTATCTTCTCCAGTTCTTTCTCGTCTATTCTGCTGTCTCCAGGCACTGCCACGTCCACTATCCAGACTTTTTGTCTTTCTTATCGACAATTGTTAAGTCTGGGGTGTTATGTTGCAGGTGCTTGTCTGTTTGAATTCTGAAGTCCCAGAGCAGTTTAATTTTATCATTTTCTATGACTTTCTCTATTTTATGAACCCACCAGTTTTTGCTTACAGGCAAATGATATTTTTTGCAGATCAATCCAATCAGAAACATTTCTACCAATCCATCAATGGAGAAACTGCAAGGAATCAGTCAGTACCTGACAAGGAAGAAACAGTGCAGTTCTGGAAGCAGATATGGGATAACCCAAAGAAATACAACAAGGATGCGGCTGGGTTAAAAGAGGTGAATGCAAATAAAACAGAAGTTGAAATGAAAGAACTAGTAATAACAAAAAAAATGGTAGAAAAAAGAGCAAAGAAAATCAAAAATTGGTCAGCACCAGGTGAAGATGAACTGTATGGGTTTTGGTTGAAACATCTAACTGTTATACACCCAATTATTATTATTATTATGGATCATCGCACAGTCAGCCAGATGTTCAGACTGGATTTGGCATTTTGTCTACCTATCGAGTCCTTACCCAGGACCTGGGATAGGCAGATGTGGATGTTTAATGGTATTACAGATATCGTCGCAGGATGGAAGCAGTTCCTAGTAAGGCCGCCTTTTGCAATTGACTAATAGCGAATTTGTCAATGCCAATGGTGTTCAAGTGGTGCTCCAGTTGTTTTGGGATTGCACCCAAGGAGCCTATCACTATTGGTACTACCCTTGCTTGCTTTTGCCACAGTCTTTCTATTTCTATTTGTAGGTCTTTGTATTTTGTTATCTTCTCCAGTTCTTTCTCGTCTATTCTGCTGTCTCCAGGCACTGCCACGTCCACTATCCAGACTTTTTTGTCTTTCTTATCGACAATTGTTAAGTCTGGGGTGTTATGTTGCAGGTGCTTGTCTGTTTGAATTCTGAAGTCCCAGAGCAGTTTAATTTTATCATTTTCTATGACTTTCTCTATTTTATGATCCCACCAGTTTTTGCTTACAGGCAAATGATATTTTTTGCAGATCTTCCAATGCACCATTGTTGCTACTTTGTCATGCCGCTGCTTGTAATCAGTCTGTGCAATCTTCTTGCAACAGCTTACCAAGTGGTCCACTGTTTCTTCAGCTTCTTTGCATAGGCGGCACTTACTGTCTGTTGCTGTCTTCTCAATTTTGACTTTGTATGCATTTGTCCTTAAGGCTTGGTCTTGTGCAGCCAGAATTAGTCCCTCGGTCTCTTTCTTCAATTTTCCTGCTCTTAGCCATTGCCAGGTTTTATTATTATCTGCTTTCCCAGCTATTTTTTTCACGTATTGGCCATGTAGTGCTTTGTCTTCCCATGCCTCTATTCTGTTCTTCATTTGGTCTTTCTTGTAGGCCACTTTGGTCTCTCCAATAGTCAGTAAGCCTTCCTGATATACTAATTTCAGTGCATCTTCATCATTGTTCTTCAGATATTCTTCCAAAGCCATTTTTTCTTCTTCAACCATCTGATGTACTTGTAGCATTCCACGCCCACCTATCTGCCTTGGTAGATAAAGTCTGTCAATGTTACTGCGTGGATGAAGGGCATGATTCATTGTCATTATTTTTCTAATCTTCCTATCCATTGCTTTTAGTTCTGCTTGAGTCCAGTCCACTACTCCAGCTGTGTACCTAATGACTGGAATTGCCCAGGTGTTTATTGCTTTTATGGTATTTCCTCCATTGAGTTTGGATTTTAAGATCTTCTTCACTCTCTTGATGTATTCACCTGTAACCTTTTTCTTGACTTCAGTGTGCTTGATGTTGTCAGCTTGAAGGATACCCAAGTATTTGTAGTAATCTTCCTCATCCAGACTCTTAATGTTATTTTCGTGGGGCATTTTGATTCCTTCAGTTTTCACTACTTTTCCTTGTTTGATAGTAAGTGTGGCACATTTGTCCAAGCCAAACTCCATAACAATATCTTGGCTATATATACGGACAGTGTTGAGCAGCGATTCTATTTCAGATGATGTTTTTCCATACAGCTTCAGATCATCCATGTACAGGAGATGGGATAGTCTGGTAGATGTTTTTGATGTTTGATAGCCATGTCCTGAGTTATTCAGTATTGTTGACAGAGGAAACAGTGCAATAACAATCCATCAATGGAGAAACTGCAAGGAATCAGTCAGTACCTGACAAGGAAGAAACAGTGCAGTTCTGGAAGCAGATATGGGATAACCCAAAGAAATACAACAAGGATGCGGCTTGGTTAAAAGAGGTGGATGAAAATAAAACAGAAGTTGAAATGAAAGAACTAGTAATAACAACAAAAATGGTAGAAAAAAGAGGAAGGAAAATCAAAAATTGGTCAGCACCAGGTGAAGATGAACTGCATGGGTTTTGGTTGAAACATCTAACTGTTATACACCCACTCATTGCCAACAGTTCAACAATATATTACAAGGAGGAGAAATTGAAAAGTGGCTAACAACTGGGAAAACCTACCTAATAATGAAAAATCCAGCAAAAGGGGCAACACCAGGTAACTACAGGCCAATTACCTGCTTACCAACAACTTTCAAATTACTAACTGGTTGTGGTAGCGATGCAGTACAACAGCATCTAGTTGAAAAACAATCTCTTTCCACCTGAGCAGAAAGGAAACGCCCCAATAGCAGAGGAACAAAAGATCAACTCCTAATAGACAAAATGATCTTGGAAAACTGCAAGAAAAGGAAGACCAACCTAATTGTGACATGGATTGACTACAAAAAGGCATTTGACTCTCTGCCACATGACTGGATAATCAAGTGCCTAGAAATAACAGGAGTCAGTAGAAACATCAGAAAATTTGTGCAAAGATCGATGGCACAATGGAAGACACAGTTGCAGATCAATGGTGAGAGACTGGGAGAGGTTAATATCAAGAGAGGAATATTTCAAGGAGATTCATTATCACCATTACTATTTGTCATTGCGCTGTTTCCTCTGTCAACATTACTGAATAACTCAGGACATGGCTATCAAACATCAAAAACATCTGCCAGACAATTCCATCTACTTTACATGGATGATCTGAAACTGTATGGAAAAACATCATCTGAAATAGAATCGCTGCTCAACTCTGTCCGTATATATAGCCAAGATATTGTAATGGAGTTTGGCTTGGACAAATGTGCCACACTTGCTATCAAACAAGGAAAAATAGTGAAAACTGAAGCAATCAAGATGCCCCGCGAAAATAACATTAAGAGTCTGGATGAGGAAGATTACTACAAATACTTGGGTATCCTTCAAGCTGACAACATCAAGCACACTGAAGTCAAGAAAAAGGTTACAGGTGAATACATCAAAAAGAGTGAAGAAGATCTTAAAGTCCAAATTCAATGGAGGAAATACCATAAAGGCAATCAACACCTGGGCAATCCCAGTCATTAGGTACACAGCTGGAATAGTGGACTGGACTCAAGCAGAACTAAAAGCAATGGATAGGCAGACCAGAAAAATAATGACAATGAATCACGCCCGTCATCCACGCAGTGACATTGATAGACTTTATCTACCAAGGCAAATAGGTGGGCGTGGAATGCTACAAGTACATCAGATGGTTGAAGAAGAAAAAATGGCTTTGGAAGAATGTCTGAAGAACAATGATGAAGATGCACTGAAATTAGTATATCAGGAAGGCTTACTGACTACTGGAGAGACCAAACTGGCCTACAGGAAAGACCAAATGAAGAACAGAATAGAGGCATGGGAAGACAAAGCACTACATGGCCAATACATTAAAAAATAGCTGGGAAAGCAGATAATAACAAGACCTGGCAATGGCTAAGAGCAGGAAAATTGAAGAAAGAGACCGAGGGACTAATTCTGGCGGCACAAGACCAAGCCTTAAGGACAAATGCATACAAAGTCAAAATTGAGAAGACAGCAACAGACAGTAAGTGCCGCCTATGCAAAGAAGCTGAAGAAACAGTGGACCACTTGGTAAGCTGTTGCAAGAAGATTGCACAGACTGACTAAAAGCAGCGGCATGACAAAGTAGCAACAATGGTGCATTGGAAGATCTGCAAAAAATATCATTTGCCTGTAAGCAAAAACTGGTGGGATCATAAAATAGAGAAAGTCATAGAAAATGA
The DNA here is from genome assembly GCF_016545835.1 of Crotalus tigris. Classification (NCBI taxonomy): domain Eukaryota; kingdom Metazoa; phylum Chordata; class Lepidosauria; order Squamata; family Viperidae; genus Crotalus; species Crotalus tigris. The sequence goes on along the minus strand of NW_024097391.1, from coordinate 3,091 downwards.
TAAAATAAACTGCTCTGGGACTTCAGAATTCAAACAGACAAGCACCTGCAACATAACACCCCAGACTTAACAATTGTCGATAAGAAAGACAAAAAAGTCTGGATAGTGGACGTGGCAGTGCTGGAGACAGCAGAATAGAAGAGAAAGAACTGGAGAAGATAACAAAATACAAAGACCTACAAATAGAAATAGAAAGACTTTGGCAAAAGCAAGCAAGGGTAGTACCAATAGTCATAGGCTCCTTGGGTGCAATCCCAAAACAACTGGAGCACCACTTGAACACCATTGGCATTGACAAATTCGCTATAGTCAATTGCAAAAGGCAGCCTTATTAGGAACTGCTTCCATCCTGCGACGATATCTGTAATACCATTAAACATCCACATCTGCCTATCCCAGGTCCTGGGTAAGGACTCGATAGGTAGACAAAATGCCAAATCCAGTCTGAACATCTGGCTGACTGTGCGATGATCCATAATGATATGTATAGATAAATCAAGAAAAAAACCTATAGTAGGAACTTTTTCTTTTTTAAAGAGAAAAGTAGCAATATTTGGTTTGTGTATATTTATATATATATACCACCTTCATTGTTTACTGCCTTGTGATGGTTAAGGGGCTTGCATAACTCAATGAAGCTATGAGCTATGCCATGCAGGGCCACCAAAGATGGACAGGACACATAGCAGATAGTTTAGACAAAATGTGATCCACTTGAGAAGGAAATGGCAACCCACTATAGGATTGGAAAAGGTCACTTCACATTTCAATTCCAAAGAAAGGCAATGCCAATGAATGTTCAAATTATCGCACCATTGCACTCATTTCACATGGAAGTAAAGTTATGCTTAAAATCCTACAAGCTAGACTCCAGCAGTATGTGGATCGAGAACTTCCAGAAGTACAGGCAGGATTTTGAAGAGGCAGAGGAACTAGAGATCAAATTGCCAACATACGCTGGATCATGGAGAAAGCTAGGGAGTTCCAGAAAAACATCTATTTCTGCTTCATTGCCTGTACTAAAGTCTTTGATTGTGTGGATCACAACAAATTGTGGCAAGTTCTTAAAGAGATGAGAGTACCAAACCATCTCATTTGTCTCTTGGGAAACCTATATGCGGGTCAAGAAGCAACAGTGAGAACTGGACATGAAACCACTGATTGGTTCAAAATTGGAAAGGAGTCCGGTAAGGCTGTATTCTGTCACCCTGTCTATTTAACTTATATGCAGAGCACATCATGAAAAAGGCAGGGCTAGATGATTCAAAAGTTGGAATTAAGATTGCCGGGAGCAATATCAACAACCTAAGATATGCAGATGATACCACTCTAATGGCAGAAAGTGAAGAGGAACTAAAGAGCCTCTTGATGCGGGTGAAGAAGGAGAGTGCAAAAGTTGGCTTGAAACTAAACATTAAGAAAACCAAGATCATGACATCTGGCCCTCTCAATTCCTGGCAAATAGATGGGGAAGAAATGGACGTAGTGACAGATTTTATCTTCTTGGGCTCCAAGTTCACCACAGATGGAGACTGCAGCCAAGAAATTAAAAGACGCTTGCTCCTGGGGAGGAAAGATAGGGCAAATCTAGACAGCATACTAAAAAGCAGAGACATCACCCTGCCAACAAAAGTACATATAGTCAAGGCCATGGTTTTCCCAGTTGCAATATGTGGCTGTGAAAGTTGGACCATAAGACGGGCAGAGCGCAAAAGAATTGAGGCCTTTGAACTATGGAGCTGGAGAAGACTCCTGCGAGTCCCCTGGACTGCAAGGCGATCAAACTCGTCAGTCCTAGAGGAGATCAACCCTGACTGCTCATAAGAAGGCCAGATCCTGAAGTTGAAACTCAAGTACTTTGGCCACCTAATGAGAAGGAAGGAGAACAGCCTAATGCTGGGAAAGATTGGGAGCAATAGAAGAAAGGGACGATAGAGAATGAGGTGGCTAGATGGAGTCACTGAAGCAGTAGGCAAATGGACTCCAGAAGATGGTAGAGGACAGGAAGGCCTGGAGGAACATTGTCCATGGGGTTGCGATGGGTCGGACACGACTTCGCAACTAACAACAACATATATATATATATTTGTTTTCTGAGGTTTTTGCGGGTATTTGTATGTAGGTCTTTGGTTGTTCGGGTTTTCTCCCGCGTAAAATTGGAAGTGTCTTGGCGACGTCGCCAAGACACTTCCAATTTTACGCGGGAGAAACCTCGAACAACCAAAGACATAAATTATATATATTATGTTAGGTCAAAAAGAGGAACCAACATCTTTCCTGGTCCAACACCTTAAAGCCACAGGACATGAAATTGACTTTAAAAATACCAGAACCATTGCCAAAATTGAACATTTTAATAACAGAATAATCAGAGAAGCCATCGAGATAGAAAAACGCCCACACAGCATGAACAAGCGAGTTGATACCTCCCGCCTACCAGCCTTTTGGAAACCCGCCCTCATTGACAAACGACTCCCTAACACAAAATGATCCAGACCCACAACCCAAAAAACCACCACAGGAGGTCAACCACCACACATCCACGTAAAAAAAACAAACCCAAAGACATCGATGACGAATGCATGACACAAACCAGAAGCCAGACCAAGCTGCATCATAGCCACTTTAACCACTCCAATCCATACATGAAGCAAAACGACCACCCTCATGAAGAGGAAGCACGACCACGAACGGAAGCCAAAAAATGCAAGGGCACCCAAAATCTCAAACCCCTCTGCAACTCAGATACTGAGCACAACCAAACAGAAACACCCCAGCCAATCAGTGGAGCACAGCCAACCCCCCAGCAATCAGAGCACAGCCAACCCCCCAGCCAATCAGAGCACAGCCACGCCCCTAACCAATCAGAACACACCTCCACCCAATCAGAACACATCCAAGCTCCCACCCAATCAGTTCATACCCCCACTGGCAGTTAAAAGGAGGAAACAGCTAAGACCACACATTGCTGCTCGAAGCACGAAGCTGAAAACACCAGCCTGAAGATGACGAATGGGACTTCGTCGAAACGTCGCCAAGACACTTCCAATTTTACACGGGAGAAAAACCCGAACAACCAAAGACCTACATA
>NW_024097390.1:0-7042 GCF_016545835.1 Crotalus tigris | reverse complement strand
CTGTTTCCAAACTTTTTCTGAATTCAATCCCAGTTTGGCCGTCCAGTTGTGGTTTTATTTTGGCTTGGGTTCTTGTGGTTACTGGCGCTGCCAGTTGTGACTCTGCCATTATTGGTCTAGAGTCTGTGGTTCGTGCGCTGTTATATTGGGGCATGCGAGATAGTGCATCTGCCAGGAAGTTCTTTCTTCCTGGTAAATGTTTGAGCTTAAATTGGAAATGGTGAAAATGCTGGGACCAGCGGGCTTGTTTGGGATTGAGTTTCCTGGAAGTTTTCAGGGCTTCTAAATGTTTGTGATCAGTCCATACCTGGAAGGGGATTTTGTTGCCTTCCAGGAACTGTCGCCACGTGAGTAATGCCCAACGTATCCCATAAGCCTCCGTCTCCCATTCGGGCCAGCGCTGTTCTGTTTCCGTGAGTTTCTTGGATGTATATGCACAGGGTTGCAATACTGCATCATCATTTTCTTGTAATAGCACAGCCCCCACTGCCACATCACTTGCATCTGCCTGTATTAAGAAGGGCTTGTCCATGTCTGGGTGCCTTAGTATTGGTTCGGCAGAAAAAAGTCTCTTTAGTCTCTCAAACGCTGCTTGGCACTCCATTGTCCATGTTAGTGGCTGGCTAGGTTTTACTAAGGATGCTCCCTTCGTTTTTAGTAAGTTCGTGAGGGGCAAGGCTATCTGGGCAAATGAGGGGATGAATTGGCGATAAAAGTTTGCAAAGCCCAGGAAACTTTGTAGTTGCTTTCTTGTGCGGGGTGGTGCCCAATTTAGTACTGCTTTGACCTTCTCTGGGTCCATTTCAATGCCATGTGGGGATATGCGATAGCCTAGGTAGTCTATCCTTTCCTGGTGGAATTCGCATTTTGAGAGTTCGGCAGATAGTGAGCGGCTCGCAGCTTCTTAAAACGCTATCGACAGTTGACGTGTCTTCTTTGTTCAACGGAAAGATAAGAATGTCGTCCAATGTAAAACAAGGCCCCACTTAAACAGGGCTCCCTTAGAACGTCATTGATTAATTGCATAAAGACTGCAGGGCCCCCCTTGTAATCCAAATGGCAAGACTTTGAATTGATAGCACCCCATGGGGCAGTTAAATGCAGTCTTCCATTCGTCCCCTTCCTTGATTATCACTCGATAGTAAGCTTCCCTTAAGTCTAGTTTAGAAAAAAATTTCCCTTTCGATAGGTGTGACAGCATGTCTTTCATGAGGGGCAGCGGGTATAGGTTGCTTTCACTGATTGTATTCAGGGCCCTATAATCCACGCATAAAAGTAAAGAGCCATCCTTCTTCTCTCTAAAAAGGACCGGGGCAGCCACTTTAGGCTTGGCTGGCTCAATGAAACCTCTCTCCAGTTTTTTTTTTATAAATCTTTCCATTTCCTCCTTCTCCTTTGGGCTCATGGAGTATAATCTGGGCTTCGGGAGTTTTGCCACAGGCTTGAATTCAATGGCACAGTCTGATGAGCAGTCGGAAGATCGGGGGGGGGGACGCGGTAAGGATGAAACCAGGGATAAGGAGAGGGAGGAGGAGGTGCGGCGAGAAGGAGGAGAGGAGGGAAAAAGCTCATTCGCCCTCTCCTCACGAAGACTTCAGCAAGCGTCCCTATATTCTGGTATTTCTGTTAATCTTTTTTCCTCTCCTATGGATGCTTTTTCTATTCTTGATTCTGGTAGCCTCTCTTGGGGTTTTAAGTCCATAGGGTCCCCCTTCGGGAATTTGATTTCTGTCGTCCTCCAATTTACCAAGGGGTTCCATTTTTTCAACCATTCCATCCCTAGAATCATTGGGCATTCCATACCTGGGGTCACCACCAACGTTAAGTCCTCTTCATGGTTGCCCAGGGAGAGATGTATTGGCAAAGTGGCTAGGGTAGCTGGCACCCCCCCTGCTATGGATCCATCTCGCTGGCCAAATGAGATTGGTTGTTCCAGTCTCCTGGATGGGATGCCCAGATTCCCCACTAGTGTTGGGCTAATGAGGCAGCGGGTACAGCCAGAGTCTATTAAGGCTTTCACCTTCACAGCTTCGGGCATGGGGGGGATTAATATAGTCACTGTTTTGAAGATGGGTGTTATGCATCCACTTACCAGGGGTTCGCCCTCCGAGCTGTCATCTGAGGCATCCACCGGCCCTGTGGTGTAGGCTGCGATGTCCATATATACACACTGGTGCAGCAGAGATGTAGGGGTCTCTAGCAATTTCATAAAATTCTCACATGCCGATTCTATTTGCGAACTTAGCTGAAACTTTCCGGGTTTGTTGATGGGAATCTGTTCTGGGTTGTGCTGGGGGGCTTATGAGCGCATATCTACAGCTCATGCCCTTTCCTTCTCGCACTTGAAACACCCCATTTGACTTATTGGCGTATCCGATAGATTCACCGGTTGGTGTGTCAGCTCAGAGCAGGGGGGCGGCTCCATTGTTTCCTCGGCGGTGCCTCTTCAATATGTCGATCTCTGCTTCCTCTGCCAAGACGTACCATTCCTCAAGGCGATGTGGGTCCCCTCGGGGCAGGCAAGCATCATATAGATCATAGTTTAGTCCGTCTTTGAAACGGCCAAGGAGGATGTCTTCTGGCCAATTCAGTTTGCTGGCAATGGCTCGGAAATCTTGTGTATACTCAGCCACTGGGCGTTTGCCCTGCCTCATCGTTGTTATTCTTTCACGGGCTTTGCGATCAGCCAGGGGGTCTTAAAATCGTCTTCTCAAAGAGGACATGAAACGGTTGAAGTTACTGAGTTCTGGGGCATTGGAGTCATGCAAGTTCACTACCCAATCCGCAGCTGGTCCATCCAGGGCAGATTGCACGATCCGGATGCGGGCTTTGTAGCTAGGGAATATCCTGCCCATATTCCTCCATGTAGCTGAGGACTTGGGTTAGGAAAAACCCCAAGCGTGTGGGCTCCCCTTTGAATTTCACTTCCAACGGTGGACGTCTTGGAATGGATCGGTGCCTCTGTTGTGGGTGGTAGTGCCTTCCGTCCAGATTGCCATCTGTGGTCCGGTAGGGGGTGGGAGCTCCTGGATCAGTAGATGTCCCTGGGGTTGCAGGTTCCATGTCCCCCTCGGTGTCTCTCCCTTTGCGGCTCCAGGAACTGGGGCGGCCGTAGGTTCAGTATTCTCCTCTCTTAGGGAGCTGAGAGTTCTCTTCATCAGGTCAATAGCTTTCTCTAGGATCCAGTCTGAGTACGGTGCCCAGCTTCCTCCCTTTTCACTTGCGTGCAGGGATTTCTCCATCTCCTGCTTCCATTCTGGTTGCTTGGTCCCCCTTCTCAGGGTCACCTTTCTTGATTCCTTTCACCACTCACTTTTCTTTCCAACGCCCATCGACCAGCGAGGCTTGTGGTCCTGTGTGTCCACCACTTCTTCTCCTGAGGAATCTGGCCTCTCGGATCCCAACATATGGCAAGGTTCCAGCTGGGTCAGCGGCTCTCTTTCCAGGGAGTTTCCCCCCTCTCTTGCTCCATTGTCTGTAAATGGTAAATTTTTGCAAATCCCCCGGCAAGGGTCTCCTTACAGGTGGATTAATTTTGCCAGTCATGTCTAATTTTCCTTTAAGGGACCCACAAACTTTTGCATTAAGAAGACAGAACTCTTGGAAATAATTTCGCTCCAACAGGAATCCTTTATTAAGAGAAAATGGTTGCAGGCAGGCTAGACAGGACTTGGGGTTCAAGCTCTCCCATTCAAGGTTTTAAGGGGTTCCCCAGTAGTCCCACCCAATCAACCCCCCTTCCAGTGATAGTTTCAAGTATCACAATTCCACTCCCTTTCTTCTTTCTTCCGTCTGGATGGAGACTTCAGATAACTACATGAAAGGCAATTACTCTCCTTTGGTATGCTAACACTTCGAGGTGACAATAAACACACATTCAGCATTTAGCTCTTTGAAGTGTAAAGAAGGAAGTGAGGGCCATAAAGCCCCTTTGTTCTCCCCCTTCTCTCCCTCTTATGGCAGAATCCAGAGAAGGCCGAATTGGGAGTTTCTATATTTGATAATTTAAAGATGAAATATAATTGGATTCTGACACTCTCCCTTGTCCTTAACAAAAAGTCCTGCGCTCTGGTCAAACCCCCATGCTTTCCAGGGTCTGCCACTTGAACAGACCCTTTCTGCGGTTAGGAAAGACCAGAGGGAGCAAAATCCAACTGTGACTGGGAAAAAGAGCCTTCTCACACACACACATAGAAATACACACATTATCCTTACTCCCCTGGGCTTTAAAGTTAAAATTTAGAGGTACTCACCTTCACCTTCTTTCCAAAGCAACCTTTGAGCTCAAACTCAAAACTCCCTTTAACTATCCTGGCTCCACATGGGCAGGGCCTGGGAAACCCATCCACAGACACAAGGGGTCTGCTGCCGGCAAGATGGGGCTTATGTTTCCTTTTCCTGTTTGGGGCTACTCAATTTTCTCATCCTCCCACTATACAAAGCAGCACAAATTTACCATATCTTCTTTTGTTAAATTTAACTTAGTGATCAGTTTGTTATATGGTGGGTTTCCCCAGTTTTCTAACAGTTTTCCTAATGGACTGTTGGGATCTATTTTTAGTTTTGGATTTTTCCTAACCCTTTTCACACATTTCTTCTCCTGGGACCCTCCCGAATTACCCATGGTTTACCGTACAATTCTCTTGTCCTTACCAATCTAATGAGACCAAGATTTGCTTCACTAAGCCTCTTTCTCCTTTTACTCAGGAGTCCGCTCTCACTCTGCCTTGCCAGTCCTTCAGACCCTCAGGACATTCATACCTAGTGCATGTATGTCTTGCCAGTCTTCCAGGACCCTTGGGACATCCACAGCTTGTGTATGTCTTGCCAGTCCTTAGGACCCTTGGGCCATCTCACACACACTTCTCATAGATCTCAGACTCAAACTGTCCTACCCAACCCTCCCCGACCGCCTAGGTTTTATTCCTTGGTTCACCCCATGTTTTACTCACCTAGGTTCGTGCACGAAGTTGCCCAGTCCTTGTCCTGGTAAATCTTTGGTCTCCTCTCCTCAGTTCTTTGTTGTTGTTAATTGCGAAGTCGTGTCCAACCCATTGCGACCCCATGGACAATGTTCCTCCAGGTCTTCCTGTCCTCAACCATCTTCTGGAGTCCATTTAAGTTCACACCTACTGCTTCAGTGACTCCATCCAGCCATCTCATTCTCTGTCGTCCCCTTCTTCTATTGCCCTCAATCTTTCCCAGCATTAGGCCCTTCTCCAGTAAGTCCTTCCTTCTCATTAGGTGGCCAAAGTATTTGAGTTGCAACTTCAGGATCTGGCCTTCTAAAGAGCAGTCGGGGTTGATCTCTTCTAGGACTGACCGGTTTGAACGCCTTGCAGTCCAAGGGACTCGCAGGAGTTTTCTCCAGCACCATAGTTCAAAGGCCTCAATTCTTTGGCGTTCAGCCTTTCTTATGGTCCAACTTTCACAGCCATACATTGCAACTGGGAAAACCATGGCCTGGACTATACGCACTTTTGTTGGCAGGGTGATGTCTCTGCTTTTTAGAATGCTGTCTAGATTTGCCATAGCTTTCCTCCCAGGAGCAAGCGTCTTTTAATTTCTTGGCTGCAGTCCCCATCTGAGGTGATCTTTGAGCCCAGAAAAATAAAATCTGTCACTCCCTCCATTTCTTCCCCATCTATTTGCCAGGAATTGAGAGGGCCGGATGCCATGATTTTGGTTTTCTTAATGTTGAGTTTCAAGCCAACTTTTGCACTTTCCTTCTTCACCCGCATCAAGAGGCTCTTTAGTTCCTCTTCACTTTCTGCCATTAGCGTGGTATCATCTGCATATCTTAGGTTGTTGATATTTCTCCCGGCAATCTTAATTCCAACTTTTGATTCATCTAGCCCTGTCTTTCTCATGATGTGCTCTGCATATAAGTTAAATAGGCAGGGCAACAGTATACAGCCTTGCCGGACTCCTTTTCCAATTTTGAACCAATCAGTGGTTCCATGTCCAGTTCTCACTGTTGCTTCTTGACCTGCATATAGGTTTCTCAAGAGACAAATAAGATGGTCTGGTATTCCCATCTCTTTAAGAACTTGCCACAATTTGTTGTGATCCACCCAATCAAAGGCTTTTGCATAGTCAATGAAGCAGAAGTAGATGTTTTTCTGGAACTCCCTAGCTTTCTCCATGATCCAGCGTATGTTGGCAATTTGATCTCTAGTTTCTCTGCCTCTTCGAAATCCTGCCTGTACTGCTGGAGTCTAGCTTGTAGGATTTTAAGCATAACTTTACTAGCATGTGAAATGAGTGCAATGGTGCGATAGTTTGAACATTCTTTGGCATTGCCTTTCTTTGGAATTGGAATGTAAACTGACCTTTTCCAATCCTGTGGCCACTGTTGAGTTTTCCAAATTTGCTCGCAAATTGAGTGTAGCACTTTTACTGCATTGTCTTTTAAGATTTTGAATAGCTCAGCTGGAATACTGTCACCTCCACTAGCTTTGTTGTTGCTCAGATTTTCTAAGGCCCATTTCACTTCACATTCTAGGATGTCTAGTTCGAGGTCAGTGACTATCTCATTGTGGTTATCTGGGACGTTAAGCTCATTCTTGTATAGTTTTTTCTGTGTAGTTCTGTATCTCTTCTAATCTCTTCTAGGCTCGGTTAATCCCTGCCATTTTGGTCCATTTTGCCATGGAAACGTTCCATTCATATCTCCAATTTTCTTGAAGAGATCTCTGTTCCTCCCTATTCTGTTGTTTTCTTCTATTTCTTTGCACTGTTCATTTAAGAAGGCATTCTTATCTCTTCTAGCTACTCTCTGGAATTCTGCATTCAATTGGGTGTATCTTTCTCTTTCTCCTTTGCCTTTCACTTCCCTTCTTTCCTCAGCTATGTGCAAAGCTTCCTCAGACAGCCATTTTGCTTTCTTGCATTTCTTTTTCTTTGGGATGGTTTTAGTTGCTACCTCTTGTACAATGTTGTGAACTTCCATCCATAGTTCTTCAGGCACTCTGTCTATCAGATGTAATTCCTTAAATCTATTTGTCACCTCTACTGTATATTAATCAGGAATATGATTTAG
>NW_024097389.1:0-62472 GCF_016545835.1 Crotalus tigris | reverse complement strand
TTATGGCTAGCTTCATGTATTTCAAGCCAAGTAAAAAAAAAAAAACAAAAAACCAGAATGTGGGATAGGTGGCATATGAACCATTATCTGTCTAATATCTATTCCTAAATTTAAGTGAGTTAAGTGTTAAGTGAGTTTTGCTCCATTTTACAACCTTTCTTGCCACAGTTGTTAAGTGATTCACTGCAGTTGATAAGTTAGTAACCTGGTTAAGTGAATCTGGCTTCCCCGTTGAGTTTGCTTGTGAGAAAGTTGCAAAAGTTGATCACATGACACAGCAACGGTCATAAGTATGAACCAGTAAATGTTTCCCCCATATGTATTTTAATAGTGAATGAGAGGGGAGGAGAAGAATATAATGCCTATTGCCTGTTATATTTAATCCAACATTCTAACACGGTATACATATCCTATATTGCAATTAAATTCATGGAGCCAAGTGCACTGTTATATTAAGACCTTTGTTATTCTTTTCCCTAAAGTGTTAATAAAAACATAAGTAGTAGTAGTAGTAGTAGTAGTAGTAGTAGTAGTAGTAGTAGTAATAATAAAGTTGGAAGGGACCTTGGAGATCATCTAGTCCAACCCCCTGCTCAGGCAGGAATCCCTATACCGTTTCAGACAAATGGCTGTCCAGTCTCTTCTTAAAAACTTCCAGTGTTGGAGCATTCACTGCTTCTGGAGGCAGGTTGTTCCACTGGTTAATTGTTCTAACTGTCAGGAAGTTTCTCCTTAGTTCTAGATTGCTTCTCTACTTGATTAGTTTCCACCTGTTGCTTCTTGTCCTGCCTTCAGGTGCTTTGAAAAATAGCTTGACTCCCTCTTCTTTGTGGCAGCCCCTGAGATATTGGAACACTGCTATCATGTCCCCCCTCATCCTTCCCTTCATTAAACTAAACACACCCAATTCCAGCAGCCGTTCCTTATATGCTTTAGCCTCCAGTCCCCTAATCATCTTTGTTGCTCTTCTCTGTACTCTTTCTAGTCTCAACATCTTTTTTACATCATGGTGACCAAAACTGGATGCAGTATTCCAAGTGTGGCCTTACCAAGGCATTGTAAAGTGGTATTAATACTTCATGTGATCTTGATTCTATTCCTCTGTTGATGCAGCCCAGCACTGTGTTGGCTTTTTTGGCAGCTGCAGCAGACTGCTGGTTCATATTTAACTGATTGTCCATTAGGACTCTGAGATCCCTCTCACAGTTACTATTATTGAGCAAGGTACCCCCATACTATACCTGTACATTTGGTTTTTCTTGCCTAAATGTAGAACTTTACTTTTTTCACCATTGAATTTCATTTTGTTAGATAACGCCCAGTGTTCAAGTCTGTCTAGATCCTCTTGTATCTTAAGCCTGTCTTGTGGAGTATTGGCTATTCCTGCCAGCTAGGTGCAAATTTGATGAGTTCCCCATCTATCCCCTCGTCCAAATCGTTGATGAAGATATTGAAGAGCACTGGGCCCAGAAGAGAGCCCTGGGGCACCCCACTACATACTTCCCTCCATGTAGATGCGGTTCCATTGAGGACCACATGCTGAGTACGGCCGGTCAGCCAGCTACGAATTCATCTGGTGGTGATGCTGGCTAACCCACATTTTTCTATCTTATTGAGTAGTAGGTTGTGATCTACTTTATTAAATGCCTTACTGAAGTCCAAGTAAATTATATCCACAGCATTCCTCTGATCCACTAATTTTGTCACTTGGTCAAAGAATGCAATAAGATTTGTCTGGCATGATTTGCCAATCACTAATGAAATCCAATAATTGTAACATCATTTCAGCAGTTTAAAAAAACTGCAACAAAAAACTGACAAATTCAACTCATAATTAACCCATATAGTATGGCTGTAGTGTTATTATTTACCCTTCTTGCTATCTTCACTTTTCCTTTATTGGTATTTTATTGGTATTATTATTATACAATATTATATTATATAAATTCCTTGTATGTCTGATCACACTTAGCCAAATAAAGTATTCAACTCAATTCAAAAATTTCATACCTATTATAAACTGATGCTATTTCCTATTCCTATAAAATGTATCTTGCCTGTTTCCAATTTCTATGATCATACTGAAACTTATAGAAAATTTGTCAATATTTTATAACCAGGAGCAAGAATGTAAAATAGTATTAGACCTGTAATATAAGTTGCCAGAAAACCGATTAGGCGATAAATACAAGATCTACATCTAGGTAATCTTTTATAATTTAGAATCTTTAAAAACAGTTCCTGGAAATTGGAGTAAGAAGCTGGAATGTGATCAGCAGCAGATGAAAGTTTTGCTTTCATGTCAAGGCAATGTAGATATAATCAGACACTTCAGGTTCCTGACATATTGGACACCTCTGCTTAAAAAGAAACCTAAGATCTGAATATACATATATGGATCTGTATACAGTTTGTGTCCTATCAAGCATCAGATATAACAGTGTCTTTGGTTGGGGCAGACATGCAACTATGAATTTGTATGTACATTTGCATGCATGTGTATATGCATTCAAGAAGTTATTTTATGTTCATTATAATTACATTATTTTCTTCATCATTAGAAAACTGTCTCCTAATTAAATTATTTTCATTGGTCAATAGTATTTCCATTTCTTCCACTTCTAATTCTATTCCACCCTCCAGATTTTCCAACTAGCTGAGGAACCAGGATAAAGATGGCTTCCAAATCTCAATTCATGTATCACACACAGTATTCTATGCTTTCCTGATGTTTAAATGTTCCTCTCTTCATTCTAAAGAACTGAATGGCCAGTCCATGAATGTAAAGTCAGAGGGCTGCCCATTCCAACTCTTTAGTATTGAACTTAATTATTTATGAAGGACTAGCATGTAACATTAAATTTTGATTGTTTATGGTAATCACATTGCCATAAAAATTTAATTTGGCAATGAACCATCTATATATACTTCTCCAAGGATGTAACTTTGCCGAAAGCTTTATCTGAGACACATTTTTCTCTTATATAACGCAAAGGGTCTGCTTTCATAAAGTTGTGATAAAAGTTGATGAAAGTTGCTCAAGTCCACTCTTTTACAGGTTGCAACAGATGATCAACATTAAACCTATATCAAGCTTCTGGAGTTGAATTGTACAAATGTGTTCTATTAGTACACAGCCTGAATGTTTGGCAACTTCATTCTTCAAGACAAATGGCAGCTGCTGCCCTTTGAGGTCTCAAGTCAAGTCTTTAGGGAAGCTCAAAGCCCACGTGGGGAAGGGGGAGGCCTGTTCATTAGAGACTGCTCCAGGCTAAAACGTTCAAGGCAGACATTAGAAATGTATGTAAGACTTTTTAATTATAAAATATAGTGAAATATAAGGAGTAAGTCATTCCATATCCTTTGTTATGTTACATTAATATTTGTATTCTAGTTATAGAGTCTGACTTCCATCTAATCAACCATATTACTATATCTACCCAAAAGGAACAATTATACAACTGTGCAGGCATACACACATTTTTATGTTATGAGCCACTTTGTGCCCAATAAATCCCCAATAGGCATACACACATTTTGTATGTGACATCCCATTTTCAATCAATGTCCATACAAAAAAAACAGAAAAAATTTAGACCATTAGTGAATAAAGGAAAGGAAATGTAAATTCTGTGTGTGTCTAAGGCACTTTTGTTTTTCTCTTATGCTATGATAAAGAAACAAGGAAAGAAATGCTGAAAACAGTATTTTTAAAAGGTATGGGATAATTCTATTAACCACTAAATCTACCTGATTTAAAATTATACTACAGAAAAATGTTTAACAACCATGATTGCTCAAAAAATGTAAAGAAAACAGTTTGGGAATGATTTATATGAATGCATAGTGCTGAAGTTAACTACAACTAACCCAATAAAATAAAGCCTGTATTATTATATAGTAAGTAATAACCTTAGACAGAGAAACCAGAGCTCTTTCTGTTCTTTTGCATGCTCAGTTCCACAGCACACTACATTAAGAATTAAGTAAGTTGTAAATATGTCATACAGAAACAGCAGTCTTTAACTAAAAGCAGAAAATTCTCCTGCTGCTTAAGATATTTTATGCTACACAATAGTATGCTACACAATAGTATGCTACCCAACAGTATAACACCAGTTTACTGGGCAAACTTCCTATAAACTGATTTTATACTATTGGGTAGCAAATTCCTGAAAAAAACCTCATTATAGAATTTAATTCTAATACACAATAAACTTTTACCAGTAGTCATCCACTTACGACTGTACTTGAGACTACAATTTTGGTTGCAAATTGTGATGGTCATAAAGTCAGTCATCATGTGACAGGACCCAATGACTTTTTGGGACAGTCAGCGAATACCGTGATCCTTCAATAAACACTGCAGTTGTTCACTACGGGTTGTTTTTTGCCAGAAACCTAAAATAACTACATATTTCTGGCAGAAATGTTGTAAAATCATTGTCACATGACCACAGGACACTGCAAACAACAGTAAATATTGCCAAGTTGCCGAGTGCCCAAAATGTGGTCACATAACCAGATGGGCAGAACATTCGAACTTCAGAACTGGATCGAAAGTCCCATAAAAGAGAAAAGAGAATGCCATTGATTAAAAAAGGCATCACCAGTTTTTGGGGAGTAATTTGCTTTGTTAGTGCCAATAAATCAGAGGAAGAATTGCCAGAGTGAGGTGCATATGCAGCCTCTGGAATGGGTGGTGCTGGACGTGGTAATAAGACCAAGCGTGCCACCGTATCCCCCCGGTTCATTGTGACAGGGAGATTGGTATAAAATTGGACTTTTAGGGTGTCTTTATACGTGGGATCTATCAAACCTGGAAGCACAAACACTCCTTGTTCCCGAGCAACAGGTGTGGGAAGGATTATTGCCTCTGTTTCCGGAGGCAAGGGTCCAGAATAAAGGGTTTCAGCAACCGTGAGTAGGTTAGGAAAAGTAACAGAAAGATCAGAAGCCAATTTTAAATCTATGCCAGAAAAACATTGTGAAGCAGAAGAAATAAGGTCTGAAAAGGATGCAGCCTTTGGAGAGGGGTTAGCTGCAGACCCCTTTGTTAGTTTAACAGGGAACAACTCTGTCTCGGATAGTTCAGAAACGCTTAAATCACCATTGTTTAAAGCCTTTTGAAAAGCACCACGGATGATTCCGGGCCGGGAGAGAGGCGGCAATGTGGCAGGAACAGGAGAGGCTGTTTGCTGTTTATCAGGATCCATGAAATTTGCAGGGGCAGAAGGAGGGTTAAAACCTGCTCCAGGGGGTAAGGGAGTGGCCAACATAACAGACGGATTTTTATACGGTGGAGGGTCTAATAAAGGCTGATGAGGCGAGTCAGCATGGGTTTGAATCAGGGTATAGGCAATTTTCCAAAGGCACAAAATCTCTGGGGGGGCTCTTGGAGACTGATGGAGAACAACGCCGATTTTCCTCCATGTATCTACTTTTAAAGATCCAGACTCCGGATAGGATGAGCAGTTAGCCCATACGTAAGCAAGCAATTTTACAGCCTCAGATTTAGAAAGGTGACGGGTTAATTTCTGTTCCTGATTAGTAAGATATTTCTTCCTGCCAAGTAGCCTCAGCTCTTCCACATGCTGCTTTTGAGCGTGAGACATTCCACCCCCCCATACTCACGAAGAGGAGTCAGTTGCCAGCAACTTCGTCGGGTGCACCAAGCCTATTCCAGGCGATAAGTAAAGGGTCGGCAGGGACGTATCCCTCAGTGGATCACGTCGGGGTCACCAGATGAGGTGGTCTCCCATGGAGAATGAGACACGCACACAGGTATCTCGGGATGGGAGCCCAGAGCTGACTCTTGCACCCTATTTTATTGTTACTAAGGTTTTTACATTATACAGCGTAAGCAAAAGACGTATATAGGGATGGTTACAATATATCAAATAACAGACACTTTCCAGATGCAAGGCTACAGCAGGTGTTCTTATCAGAGTCTGTCCAAATGGTTGATGAATGCATCCTGTGTCTGAAACAGTCCATTTGTTATCTCAGGCCCTTGTGGGAGATGTCCATGGGCAGATGTCTATGGGCATATTCGTGCAATTAATCCCACATCCTCTCATTTAATTTATATCCATAAAGTATGAATACTGAATATGAATAGTGAAAGACAAAATAATGTTGTATTACAAGAGGTGAAAAAGAGATTGACACTGATCATGTAATTTCATTTGTAACCATGCTTTATATAAATGTTACTTAGAACCAAACTCTTACATCAAGGGTCACAATCTTTTTGGACTGGCGGCCTGTGGGAGAGGGAGGGGGCAGGCATCTTATGCGTACATGCACAAACGTGAATGTGGCCACACATGCGTGTGCGTACAAACTGGTTGCAAGCATGCACACCACACAAATGGGACTGCGAGCATGCACGCAAGGCTCTCAGTGATGGTGGTGCCTATGTGAGGCTTATGGGGCTGCCACTGCCAGTCTCACGGCAATGCTACCACTGGCATGACACTCACGCTGTGACCTGCAGTGATGATGCCGCCGCTGGCACAAGGCTCGCACCGCCATCCCGTGCAAGGATTGCACTGCAATGATGCCACCCTGGTGCGAGGTTTGCGCCACCGCTCCAACGTGAGGTTTGTGCCACCACTTTGTGCGAGGATTGCACCACAGCCTGCAGCAATGACACCCCCGTGCGAGGATTGCACTGTGGTCTGCAGCAATGCTGCCTTGGTGTGAAGCTCATGCCGCTGCCCCGCGCAAAGATTGCCCCATGGCTTGCAGCAATCCTGCCCCAGTGTGAGGCTCACACTGCCATCCCTGCACAAGGATCGCGCTGCCGCCACCTGCACAAGATTTCTGGCAATTCTGCTACCTGCATGTGGCATGCCACCACCTACCTGCCACTTGCGGCACTGCTACCGCCCACACAAGGTTCGTGGCAACACCGCCACCTGTGCAATACTAGCGGCACTGCCACCACCCACACAACACTCACGGCAACGGTGGTACAAGGAGGGCAAGCAAGCGCACACCCGCATGCACTGCCCAGCTACTCATGCGGCCCAGCAGCCAAGTGGCCATGGCTTGGTGGTGGGCTGTGGCCCATAGGTTGGGAACTTCTGTCTTACATGAAGTAAGATGAAGAATCCTAATTAATGAAGCAGCAACAGAAAAGGTCCATGGAGGGAAACATAATAGAACATGCAGTTTTGCTATTACCTTTGAATTCCAATCTTTTTGTTTTGCTACCTGATATTGTAAAATATACTGTCTTTTCAAATGCCATGCATGCATAAATGTGTGTGCGCACACAAAGACATGTCCATATATAACCAACTGAGGCCACTTAGGCCAACATAAACTTTGATTTAATAAACCTAAATTGCCAGGGAGAATGATTTTTATGAAAAGCCACACTACTGCATCATACCAATCAATAAAATGCATGACTTTCAAACATAGCATTTTAATGCAGAAAATGCATGGTAAATTGGAACCAGATTTAGTGATTTTTTTTTAAGATGGACTCACTTGAGTCAATATGATTTAAGTCAGTCTGAATCTAATCCATGCATAATTTAGATAAATATAGAGTGAAAATAGAAATATATAGCTCATAAACTCTAGGTCATTGTAAACCAAACAGTGAAATTGTTAGTAATGTATTATTGATTAATTGATTATGTGCTGTCAAGTCATTGTTGGCTCATAGTGACTATTTACAGTAGATTTTGTCCATGAGAAACAGTGCATTATTTATATTGTACCTGTTTGGATACAGTATACATAGTGAATTAAGACATATGAGCATTATTTCCAGAACTAATGGGATAATTTGTTAATTTGGACAATCTGCAATACTTTTATGATAATACAAAAGAGCCAACTAAGAATTGTAATGCTTCTGCATGTTAGAATTACCTGAATTAAGCAAAGTCAGTGAGACAAAATAGAATAATTCTCAACAGAGATATATTTTCCTAACACAAACGTTTCTTAAATAAATAATAAACTCAATCTATCAAGTAGCACATGTAATGAGAAAAGATATTTCAAAATCATTCAAATTACCAAGTTCCATAAACCAGGGTTAAGGGAAGAAATACAAATTTCTAGGTAACCAATTCTTGGCCCAGTCTAAGAAAACCATAAACTATTTGTAGGCAGAAAAGAAAACACTGAAACACAAACACACACATACAAACAAGACAGATAGATAGATAGATAGATAGATAGATAGATAGATAGATAGATAGATAGATAGATAGATAGATAGATAGATAGATAGATAGATAGGCAGGCAGGCAGGCAGGCAGGCAGGCAGGCAGGCAGGCAGGCAGATAAAAAATGCATAATAAAATGCAACTTTTAATTGTATTGCTCTTTGCCATCAAGAAGAAAACTAATTTCAGGAATTTACCATAATTGATAATAGCAGTAATATAATTATATATTAATACATTTTAATGTTTTAAACATTTTTATATTTTATGTTTTTATTAAGCCACCCAGAGTCACTTGGAACAGTGAGATGGATGAGATATAAATTTAATAAATAAATATCATTATTATTCTTTCTAAAGGGAAGGCAATATACTTATTGTACTGTTTTGTTAGTACAAACTATTATAACTAAAAAATGTTTTTTCAGAAAAATATGATATAGCAATATTTGCCAGTTGAGTTGCTTTTTCCACACAGCTTTCCCAAAGAGAAGTCTACATAACTATTGGGATTGGCTGCTGAGGTGCCTAACATATTACTTTTTTTTTTTGTCAGAGTCAGCTGGATTTGGCATTTTAGATACATGTGGATGTTTGATGATGTTACAGACATTGTCACAGGATGTAAGATTATCCAAATAAAATTGCATTTTGCAATTGACTTGCGGGGATTTTATCAACACTGATGGTATTCAAGTGGTGCTCCAGTTGTTTTGGGATTGCACCCAAGGCACCTATTATTATTGGTACTATGTTTTATTATTAGGATTGTAGTACATACGTAGTACAAATATATGAATGGACCAGCAATCAATCATGTTCTAGCTATAGAAAAAATAAATTGGTTTGAAACTCAGATGAAATTAGCATGACTGAACCAACAGCCAGCCAACCCTTTATTCATACCACTAGAATTTAGATTTGTTTGATGAATTATAATCATAAAAACGTAAAGTAGTCTTCAACTTATGACTGGTTGCTTAGTGACTGTTCAAAGTTACGGTGGCCTCCCCAATAGCTACTTACAACTTAGTTCCGAAGTTACCACAGTTGCAGCACTCCTGTGGTCATTAGCCCTTACAACTGACTACAGGAGTACCACACTCTATGTAGCTCTTCCCATCTCCCGACCACATCCCTGCTTCTCACTTCACAGTCCCCCCACCATCCCCCTCACTTACTTTTTAACAATCTCTGGAGCTCGGGTTAGAGGAGGAGGACAGGATACTCCATTCTTGGGCCACATGGCGTGATCCCAGAAATGGCTACCATTTTCAGGGTGGCTGCATTGAACTGTGGCTGCTTTGAAAATGGCAGCTAGCTTCTGGGTTAGTGTCACGTGGCCCAGGAATGGAGAGACCTGCTCTTAACGCAACTTCCAGACAGTTGCAGTCTGCTGCAGAGCTTTCAAGAGCTCATGTTAGGGAATGAGAGCAGGGTTGTTTCTGAGCTGCATGGTGTGATCCTGGAAGCAGACACCATTTTTAAAGTATTCACAATTCAATGCAGTTGCCCTGAAAATGATGCCATTTTGGGGATCATGTCATGCAGTCCAAGAACAGAGCAGTCTATCCGTCTTCTTTAATCTGAGCTTCAGATATCTTCAAAAAGTAAGTGTGTGATAGACTATGTAAGATGAGGAGGTTGGTGTGGGTTCCAAGGGGTGGGAAGCAGGCCAAGTCCTGAGGGGACCTCAAGGGTAGAAAGCAGAGTATGGGGTGCCTCAGAGGATGGAGAAGGCCTTGGGGGACTAAGGGCAAGGCATGAACTAGGCCTCCCAGGATCTCCCCTCGGCACCCTGAGGCACGCTCTGCTGTTTAACAACTGCATTCGGAAGACCAGTGACGGGAGTTCCTAAGTGGGCATCTCATTTAATGACCATCGTAACTTCCCACCATTTCAGCATAATCCATTATTAAAATGTTAATATTCACATGTAAAGGCTACTGCATACAGTAACAAGTCTTTTGAATATATATGGAAAGTTTATGCAGGTTCAATGATTTACATGTGTTCATGTCATATTAAAATTAGATCTATGGAATAAGAGTGTCTCAATTTTAAACTGTTGTGCCTACATTTATATTTAGTGTAAAAAGAATAGTCTAAAAATATCAGCTTAGATCTATTTCTTTTTGCTAACTTCTCAATCAAAAAAAGCTGTAAAACAGCAGGCTCTGAAGTCATAGCACACTTTATTTTCAGGGGTCTCTATACTCATAGACTGACTTCCTGTCAGGAAGGGCTCTATTTCACAGCCTAGGCCAATCAGCAGGGTGCTCATGGAATTAAGTACCAGTTGATGTTACTTTGTTTTACATTTAACACTCATGAGAATATTGTTCAAAGATTCAGTTTGAAAGCCAGCATGGTATCATCCTTCTGACTAGACTACAAACCCCAGGGTGTACTCTGTTAACACAAAATTCACCTTAAATGGTTCAATTTTTTAAAGACCTAGTGTGCAGGTGAAGCAACAGGATGGCTTAAAGTTTAAGGGTGAAGGAAACACTTGTTTCTTCGCTAAATTATGTTCTCTTAGTTCTTGACATCTGTGGAGACATGCTTTGACTACTATTTCTAGACTAATTTTATTTATTTTTATTGAAACTTTGAAATTTACAACATAGTACAATAAAGCAATTTTATTTCTTTAACAATGGCCACTAAAATAATAAATATAAAGGATAGGTACAAAATCTTACAGATTTATTTATTTTGGAATACAGAATACAATCTTCAACTATTCAAAATACAGGTAATATTTTTAGAGCTGCTCTAAAGAAATTTAAATGCAAGTTTCCTGTTCAGAATCTTATGAGGGGAAAATAATTTTTTAAAATCCAAACAAAAACTATTTACAGTATATCACAGTTGTATGTATGTAACCCTAGCCCTAATCTTTAAACCTAAAGCTTAAAGATTTTCATCTATCAATATCTAATGACATCTTTTTATATATCTTATTCATATCGGGTTGCTGGAACGTGCTACATTCCACCAGCTGCTGCTTAAACTGTAAGTTTTGGGAGAATCCACCAGGAAAGTAGCAAGGCCCTGATTGGATCTCCATTATATTTATAGGGTATTATACTCTATTTAAACCCCATTCCAACTCTGATCGGGTTGCTGGAACGTGCTACATTCCACCAGCTGCTGCTTAAACTGTAAGTTTTGGGAGAATCCACCAGGAAAGTAGCAAGGCCCTGATTGGATCTCCATTATATTTATAGGGTATTATACTCTATTTAAACCCCATTCCAACTCTGATCGGGTTGCTGGAACGTGCTACATTCCACCAGCTGCTGCTTAAACTGTAAGTTTTGGGAGAATCCACCAGGAAAGTAGCAAGGCCCTGATTGGATCTCCATTATATTATATAGGGTATTATACTCTATTTAAACCCCATTCCAACTCTGATCGGGTTGCTGGAACGTGCTTACATTCCACCAGCTGCTGCTTAAACTGTAAGTTTTGGGAGAATCCACCAGGAAAGTAGCAAGGCCCTGATTGGATCTCCATTATATTTATAGGGTATTATACTCTATTTAAACCCCATTCCAACTCTGATCGGGTTGCTGGAACGTGCTACATTCCACCAGCTGCTGCTTAAACTGTAAGTTTTGGGAGAATCCACCAGGAAAGTAGCAAGGCCCTGATTGGATCTCCATTATATTTATAGGGTATTATACTCTATTTAAACCCCATTCCAACTCTGATCGGGTTGCTGGAACGTGCTACATTCCACCAGCTGCTGCTTAAACTGTAAGTTTTGGGAGAATCCACCAGGAAAGTAGCAAGGCCCTGATTGGATCTACATTATATTTATAGGGTATTATACTCTATTTAAACCCCATTCCAACTCTGATCGGGTTGCTGGAACGTGCTACATTCCACCAGCTGCTGCTTAAACTGTAAGTTTTGGGAGAATCCACCAGGAAAGTAGCAAGGCCCTGATTGGATCTCCATTATATTTATAGGGTATTATACTCTATTTAAACCCCATTCCAACTCTGATCGGGTTGCTGGAACGTGCTACATTCCACCAGCTGCTGCTTAAACTGTAAGTTTTGGGAGAATCCACCAGGAAAGTAGCAAGGCCCTGATTGGATCTCCATCTACATTATATTTATAGGGTATTATACTCTATTTAAACCCCATTCCAACTCTGATCGGGTTGCTGGAACGTGCTACATTCCACCAGCTGCTGCTTAAACTGTAAGTTTTGGGAGAATCACCAGGAAAGTAGCAAGGCCCTGATTGGATCTCCATTATATTTATAGGGTATTATACTCTATTTAAACCCCATTCCAACTCTGATCGGGTTGCTGGAACGTGCTACATTCCACCAGCTGCTGCTTAAACTGTAAGTTTTGGGAGAATCCAACAGGAAAGTAGCAAGGCCCTTATTGGATCTCCATTATATATATAGGGTATTATACTCTATTTAAACCCCATTCCAACTCTGATCGGGTTGCTGGAACGTGCTACATTCCACCAGCTGCTGCTTAAACTGTAAGTTTTGGGAGAATCCACCAGGAAAGTAGCAGGCCCTGATTGGATCTCCATTATATATATAGGGTATTATACTCTATTTAAACCCCATTCCAACTCTGATCGGGTTGCTGGAACGTGCTACAGTCCACCAGCTGCTGCTTTAACTGTAAGTTTTGGGAGAATCCACCAGGAAAGTAGCAAGGCCCTGATTGGATCTCCATTATATTTATAGGGTATTATACTCTATTTAAACCCCATTCCAACTCTGATCGGGTTGCTGGAACGTGCTCCATTCCACCCGCTGCTGCTTAAACTGTAAGTTTTGGGAGAATCCACCAGGAAAGTAGCAAGGCCCTGATTGGATCTCCATTATATTTATAGGGTATTATACTCTATTTAAACCCCATTCCAACTCTGATCGGGTTGCTGGAACGTGCTCCATTCCACCAGCTGCTGCTTAAACTGTACGTTTTGGGAGAATCCACCAGGAAAGTAGCAAGGCCCTGATTGGATCTCCATTATATTTATAGGGTATTATACTCTATTTAAACCCCATTCCAACTCTGATCGGGTTGCTGGAACGTGCTACATTCCACCAGCTGCGGCTTAAACTGTAAGTTTTGGGATAATCCACCAGGAAAGTAGCAAGGCCCTGATTGGATCTCCATTATATTTATAGGGTATTATACTCTATTTAAACCCCATTCCAACTCTGATCGGGTTGCTGGAACGTGCTACAGTCCACCAGCTGCTGCTTAACCTGTAAGTTTTGGGAGAATCCACCAGGAAAGTAGCAAGGCCCTGATTGGATCTCCATTATATTTATAGGGTATTATACTCTATTTAAACCCCATTCCAACTCTGATCGGGTTGCTGGAACGTGCTACATTCCACCAGCTGCTGCCTAAACTGTAAGTTTTGGGAGAATCCACCAGGAAAGTAGCAAGGCCCTGATTGGATCTCCATTATATTTATAGGTATTATACTCTATTTAAACACCCTGACCATTCCACTCTGATCGGGTTGCTGGACTGCTATCATTCCACCAGGCTGCTGCTTAACTGTAGTTTTGGGAGTAATCCACCAGGAAGTACACGGCCCTTATTGTATCTCTTTTTTTATTATAGGGTATTATACTCTATTTAAACCCCATTCCAACTCTGATCGGGTTGCTGGAACGTGCTACATTCCACCAGCTGCTGCTTAAACTGTAAGTTTTGGGAGAATCCACCAGGAAAGTATCAAGGCCCTGATTGGATCTCAATTATATTTATAGGGTATTATACTCTATTTAAACCCCATTCCAACTCTGATCGGGTTGCTGGAACGTGCTACATTCCACCAGCTGCTGCTTAAACTGTAAGTTTTGGGAGAATCCACCAGGAAAGTAGCAAGCCCTGATTGGATCTCATTATATTTATAGGGTTTATCACTCTATTTAACCCCATTCAACTCTGATCGGGTTGCTGGAACGTGCTACATTCCACCAGCTGCTGCTTAAACTGTAAGTTTTGGGAGAATCCACCAGGAAAGTAGCAAGGCCCTGATTGGATCTCCATTATATTTATAGGGTATTATACTCTATTTAAACCCAATTCCAACACTGATCGGGTTGCTGGAACGTGCTACATTCCACCAGCTGCTGCTTAAACTGTAAGTTTTGGGAGAATCCACCAGGAAAGTAGCGGCCCGCGCGCCTAACGGCGCGCGAATTATATAACTATATAACTAAAAATCACAAACAGTAGCAGTACATTCAGGGCAAGTGTGTCTGACATCCCCTGTATCTAAGATTTCCGGCTTAGTTCAGTGCAACACCTGCTTTGCAGCCGTCCTTCGCAGTACCCTTTTCAAACTTGGAAACTGTCCTATCTGTAAACAAATCACTAGCCTACACGGACAGATCATTTACCTAGGGTCTGTAATCCGTGCTCTTCGGGCAGAAATTAGGTGTCCAGTTCAGCCCCTCTACTCTAGTAAGCCTCCCTGCTATCAGCCCCCTTTACCACAAAGATCCTGCAGGAAAATGGCAGTGTGGACAACCGTGGGATCTGGCAGGGTGAGAGCTGTGAACCATAAACACAAAGCTTTCGCTGTGTCCCTGCACAACAGCTACAGTGCTCTTGCTGACCTTAATAGGGACATTAAGGAGACTGGTATAGGTATTTGTGAAGATAACTCAAATAAGCAGGGGATTGTGGTCCGAGATGAAGAACTAGATTTTGATAGGGAGAAGTGTGAATCAGGTATTGCACATCAGTCATGAAAGAATAGAAAGGCTCCCAAAAAGAGAAGCTACCTTCTGGTAGGTGATTCAATTATAAGGGATGTAAATTTAGGAAAGGACACAGAGGCTTTGAAAGAGGTCCGGTGTCTTCCAGGTGCTACTGCCAGTAGGGACAAGAAGCGTATTTCTAAAATAATCAAGAATGGCAGCAAGGACTGTGATGTGGAGGCTATCATACATCTTGGCACTAACAATCTGTCGAAAAAAGATGTACTCTTTGTGCAGAATGATTTCCAAAGCTTGGGGAAGGAACTTAGCAGAATAGGCTGTAGGCTTACTTTCTCAGAGGTTTTACCAGTATATAAGGAGCAAAACGGAAAAGGCCAGCGCATAGCACAATTCAATATGTGGCTAAAGGAATGGTGTAAAGGGGAAGGCTTTGGATATATTAGTCACGATGTCAGTAGCTGGTCCAATCAAAAGATGTACAAAAGAGATGGTTTGCATCCATCAAAAAAGGGACTGAGTTACTCGGCTATAAATTCACAGATTTTCTGGAGGGAAATTTAAACTAAACAGCGGGGACAGGGAGTTAATTGATACGGAACAACCCTTTCCCCGGCAATTTAAAAACTATAGGGCTATCAGTCCATGTAGCACAGATGTGTGTGTGGACAAGAATACCAACCTTGCTACCAATCAAAATGAAGCCTCTAATAGCGAGTGCCATATAAAGTGCACTAACCAAATAGGTGGTAAGACAATAGGGGAACTCAGGCACCACACAGGTTATGTAGAAAGGAAACACAGGGCCACCCACAAAGGACTCAAATGTTTATACACCAATGCACAAAGTATGAACAGCAAACAGGGTGAACTAGAAATTCAGGTTAATGAGGGCAGATACGATATTGTTGCCATTACGGAAACATGGTGGGATGAAACTCACACATGGAACACACAGCTAGAGGGATTTAAATTATTTAAAAGAAACAGACCAAATAAAAGAGGAGGTGGAGTTGCTCTCTATATAAGAAATAACTACATCTTCACAGAAATAGAGTACAACAATGATAAAAACTGTCTTGAATGCATTTGGGTCAATATAAAAGGGGGGGGGAATGACATTGCCATAGGTGTATACTACAGACCACCCAACCAAACAGAGGAAATAGATGAACTTTTTGCTAGTCAGCTAACTAAGGTATGTAGGAAGCACATCACAATAGTAATGGGGGACTTTAACTACCCTGACATCAACTGGGAGACAAACTCCGCACCAAGTGGAAGATCAAACAGGTTCCTGGCAAACCTAGCAGACAACTTTGTCTCCCAAAAAGTAGAGAATGGAACTAGGGGATTAGCCATTTTGGATCTAATTCTCACTAACAGAGATGAAATGATAGACGGTGTTGGAGCCATAGGAACCCTGGGAGGAAGTGATCATGCAATATTAGAATTCAAATTATAGAAGCACAACCAATAGAAACACATTATAGAAGCACAAACCAATAGAACACAGTCAAACTAGAGTCTTGGACTTTAAGAGAGCTAATTTCAATAAACTTAGAGAGGGCTTGGGAAGGATTCCATGGATGAGAATCCTCAAGGGGAAAACAACTCAAGAAGCTTGGGAAATTTTGAAAAATGAGATAATAAAAGCACAGTCTAGCACAATACCAACAAAGAGGAAAAATAACAGCTCTCAAAAGAAACCAGCATGGCTGCATAAAGAACTCTCTGACAAATTGAAAGATAAAAAGGACAAGTATAGAAAGTGGAAAGAGGGGAACATAACTAAGTCAGAATATCAGCAAATAGCCCGAGCCTGCAAAGATGAAGTGAAGAAAGCCAAGGCTCAAAATGAACTGAGGCTTGCGACCAAAGTCAAAAATAACAAAAAAAGCTTCTTTCAACATGTAAAAAACAAGAAAAAAGTGAAGGAAATGATTGGTCCATTAGTGGGTGGAAGTGGCAAGAAGGTGACAAGCAACAGGGAGAAAGCAGAACTATTTAACTCATTTTTTGCATCTGTCTTTACACAAAGGGAAAAAACAGACCAACCTATCAAAAATAGTGCCACAAAAAACAAAACAGAAACACAAGTTAAGATAGGCAAGAAAATCGTTAGTGAGCACCTGTCCAGCCTAGATGAGTTCAAATCGCCA
Organism: Crotalus tigris; assembly: GCF_016545835.1. Lineage (NCBI taxonomy): Eukaryota > Metazoa > Chordata > Lepidosauria > Squamata > Viperidae > Crotalus > Crotalus tigris. The sequence continues at coordinate 45,385 of NW_024097389.1, read as the reverse complement.
GGACCAGACGGATTACACCCCAGAGTTCTCAAGGAACTGGCAGATGTGATATCGGAGCCACTGAACTATATTTTTCAAAGATCCTGGAACACAGGGGAACTACCAGAGGACTGGAAAAGAGCTGATGTAGTTCCCATCCTCAAAAAAGGAAAAAAAATGGATCCAGGAAATTACAGACCTATCAGCCTGACCTCAATACCTGGGAAGATCCTGGAAAAGATAATCAAACAACGAATCAACGAACACCTAGAGGCAAACAAAGTCATTACTAAAAGCCAACATGGGTTTGTCAAAAATAGATCATGCCAGACAAATCTTATTGCATTCTTTGACCAAGTGACAAAATTAGTGGATCAGAGGAATGCTGTGGACATAATTTACTTGGACTTCAGTAAGGCATTTGATAAAGTAGATCACAACCTACTACTTGACAAGATAGAAAAATGTGGGGTAGACAGAACCACCACCAGATGGATCCGTAGCTGGCTGACCGGCTGTACTCAGCGAGTGGTCCTCAATGGAACTGCATCTATATGGAGGGAAGTGTGTAGTGGGGTGCCCCAGGTCTCTGTTCTGGGCCCAGTACTCTTCAACATCTTCATCAACGATTTGGATGAAGGGATAGATGGGGAACTCATCAAATTTGCAGATGACACCAAGCTGGCAGGAATAGCCAACACTCCAGAAGACAGGCTTAAGATACAGAAGGATCTGGACAGACTTGAACACTGGGCACTAACTAACAAAATGAAATTCAATGGTGAAAAAAGCAAGGTTCTACATTTAGGCAAGAAAAACCAAATGCACAAGTACAGCATAGGTGGCACCATGCTCAATAGTAGTAACTGTGAGAGGGACCTCGGAGTCCTAGTAGACAATCACTTAAATATGAGCCAGCAGTGTGCTGCAGCTGCCAAAAAGGCCAACACAGTGCTAGGCTGCATTAACAGAGGGATAGAATCAAGATCACGTGAAGTATTAATACCACTCTTCAATGCCTTGGTAAGGCCACACTTGGAATACTGCATCCAGTTTTGGTCACCACGATGTAAAAAAGATGTTGAGACTCTAGAAAGAGTACAGAGAAGAGCAACAAAGATGATTAGGGGACTGGAGCTAAAACATATAAGGAACGGTTGCGAGAATTGGGTATGTCTAGTTTAACGAAGAGAAGGACAAGGGGGGACATGATAGCAGTATTCCAATATCTCAGGGGCTGCCATAAAGAAGAGGGAATTAAGCTATTTTCCAAAGCACCTGAAGGCAGGACAAGAAGCAACGGGTGGAAACTAATCAAGGAGAGAAGCAACCTAGAACTAAGGAGAAACTTCCTGACAGTGAGAACAATTAATCAGTGGAACAGCTTGCCTCCAGAAGCAGTAAATGCTCCAACACTGGAAGTTTTTAAGAAGAGACTGGACAGCCATTTGTCCGAAATGGTGTAGGGTTTCCTGCCCGAGCAGGGGGTTGGACTAGATGACCTCCAAGGTCCCTTCCAACTTTACTACTATTACTATTACTATAATCCATGCTTGAAGTTACTTACTACACATGCTTGAAGTTACAGCTATTGCCACATCCCCTGGTCACATGATAAAAATTTGGGTCTTTAACAGGATGCCCGCACTTATGACTTCAAAGGTACTGCAACTTCCCCCCCCCACCTATCATCCCTCTGATCTCAGCTGCCCACCATCTTGACTTACCAATGCAAAGAAAATGGCCATGGCCCAAGAAGTCTCACTGCCCACCTGCTGCCCATCCAGCCTGCAAAGCTGCCCAGAGCCAAGAAAATAGGGTGCAAAGCACCCTACTTACCTTTGCTATTCTTCTCCAGCTGCTGACACAGCCTTCTTATTAAGACTGCCCCATGCCATTCTCCAAGTGGGCTTCATTCTTCAGAAGCTTCCTTCTCCAAATCATGCAATATGAAGGAGACATTAGAAGATTGCAAAAATGGTATCTTGCTCTTGTCCTTCGAAAGCCTCCCTCTCCAAATTGAGTGATTTGGAAAAGAAGGCTTCTGAAGGAGTGTGAGAATAGGGCCCCCTTGAAGAGTGGTAATAGGTGGCCTCCATGAGAAGGCCATGCCTCACATACCATAGCTGAGCGTACCTTTCAAGAGCTGGACTAAAATGGAGAAAGTAAGTGGAACACTTTACTTGTACTGATGGGCCAGGTAGACAATAATTCTTGCTGGGTTGCAGCATTTTGCCAACTCATGTGTAGTCTGCACCACTCCTCCCAGAGCCTCCCCCACTTCCCAATGCTCCTTACCTGGAGCTCCAACTGCTTAATGTTCACAAGATTGCTTAACAATCCTAACCAGGAATGCTGGAATCTCGGTTGTTGAGCAAATTGGTTACATGATATCTCACTTATAAACCACTTTGCTCAACAACCGAGATTCCAGACCAATTGTGATTATAAGTCAAGAACTATTTTTAGTTTTGATTGGTCTGATTGGTTTGAGTCTCTTAAGATCTCATTTTTAATGTCTTATAGATATATTTGTTGATCTATTCTTAGATGCTGTTTCAATCCTAAAATAACTCTAGGAAGCTTAAATAGGATTAAAACTTCAAGAAAAAAAGAGAGAGAAGTAGAAATAGAAACAAAACCAACAATAACATGGTGTGTACTAGGAACTGGAAATTAAATAAACATAATTCCATCAGGAGAGAACTGATCACATCATCTGTTTCTTGATAATTTTAATTGCAGATATGATAGATTGAATATGGGACCATCTGTGTACAAAACATATACTCTATTGCTGACCTATCATTTTGTCATAAACAGAAGTTTGGGCAGAAGGCAATTTCATGTTAAAGAATTTGAGGGGGAAAAAATAACCATATTGCCATGTTACAAACTATACAAATAGTACTCAGCATGCCCACAGCCTCACAATATCAGTGAATGTGCTATCTAGATAATTGTGGTATTTGGAGGTGCAAAATATACACCCCCAAATACATTTTTAATGCTCTGAAAATAGGAGATGCTCACAACAATCCTCACTTTGAAGGAACATGTATCCTGAGCAAAACAAATAAAAACACTGAATTTTAGAAGTTACTATTAGATAAGACAACTTAAGAAATGGGTGGACAACAATTTCCTTATAGACCATCTGATTAAATACTGTACCATCAGTTTTGGTGTCAACTCTTAGTGAACAGAAATATTTTCTGTAGGATGGTTTGTCCTCAGTTTGGCCCTTCAGTTCTCTCAGTGCTGTATTCATTGTCAATGCAATTGGGTCAATCCACCTTGCTTCTGCTCTCATTCATTTGCTAACTTGGAGCTAGTACATTTTGCCATATACTGTGGCATTTTGTACTGGGTATATGCTACCCATGAAGACCATCAGCTTCCCATTTATTTAAAGACATTCCACAGGTTGAGATAGTTATCATAATTACAGGGCTTTCTATAGTCAGTGAAGCACATACTGACTTTTTTATATTATTTGGTTTTCTCAATTAACTGTGCATTAGGAATAATGTTTATTCTTCTTGTTGTTGTTAGTTGCGAAGTTGTGTCCGATCCATCGTGACCCCATGGACAACGTTCCTCCAGGTCTTCCTATCATCTATCATCTTCTGGAGTCCATTTAAGCTCACGTCTACTGCACCAGTGACTCCATCCAGCCACTTCATTCTTTGTTGTTCCGTTCTTCTATTGCCCTCAATCTTTCCCAGCATCAAGCTCTTCTCTAGTGAGTCCTTCCTTCTCATTTCTTATCTCTTGCTATTTCTAAAATCAGTTTGAACATCAGTTTGAACATTTCGTTTTCCATGGAAAATTTTAATCAGCATTGGATAAGCCTAAATTTCATTTTACTACTGTCTGAAAGTAAGCAAAGTTTTACAATTTGGCAATAACAGGAATGCTGATCAAACTTCATCTTCTAATACTAGAGGCTCTTGTAAATAAGAAATATTTTGTAAAGCTGTGATTCTCAAAGTATGCCTCAGAGGATCCTTGGGACACCATAGAAAAACTCATAGGGGCCCAGCAGGCTATTTCAGAGTCTGGCAACATCCGTTTATGAAGCTGGATTGTGTAGTATCCATTTGTGATATCGTATCTTTGCAGCATTAAGGACACCATGAATTAAAAAAGTTTGAGAACGTCTATTCTAAAATATTTGGATGCTGGCACCTGTTATATCTTCTTTGAATCAGTTACTAACTGTCCATTGACATCCTTTAATATACCATTTTGGGATTGAAAACTTCTGAATTTGAAGATCCTTTGGAAAAATTTTATTGTTCCCCCATGTGTTTTCATTTTCAGTAGTTTTACATTAGTCATTGTACTACTGCTTGTTTTTTCTGACAGCTCCCTGAAACTTTTAATTAAATTCCTTCCTGAGATCTCTGTCTTTCTTGGCTTTGGTTTCTTTTCTCTTCTTGACCATTTCCACTATCTGTTGTCTCATTCTTTGCTTTCTTCTATTTCTTGGTTTTTGTCAGTTTTCATATTTGTCCTTAACAAGTTCTTTGATTTTATTACCCAGTCCTCTGGTTCCCTAACAATGAGTTTTGGGATTTCAAGATGAATCCTGATGCTTTCTTTGAAAATGTTGATAAATGTTCAAAATTATGAAATGGAAACTGGTTGGTTTCTTCTTCCACTTTACATTAACTTGCAACTTGCACATGAGCTGTTTGTGATCTGTTCCACAATCCACACTTGCCATAAATTTTCGGTTATGAGCTTCTCTCCTTCCTTATGTTGTGCTTCCGGCTAATGAAACATTTCAAAGAACTTCCAGGCATTTATTTTCCTAAAAGTCTTTTATTGTTACAAAATGTCGGCACAGGCACAACGGAGGGATGCTAGATCTAAGTTCTCTTCCTCTGAGCAGTTAAATTATCAGCATGTTCCCTCCCTAAATTAGTCATATTTCACATTATCCAATTAGTGTGAAGGTCAAATGTTTTCTTCCTCTTTCTTTCCCGGGCTTTACCCCCCCACCCCCCTTCTGCTCTGTATTAACCCCATAATTACCAGACAATTCTACATATTGTCAAAAGCAAGAATATACAATATTTGCAGTGTTGACATCCAGCCCCCCTTACAAGAAGGACAGATCCTGTAAAGTAAACAAAAGCATATGTTAAGGGTTATCTTTCGGTTTGTTTGGGTGTTTCATATGAAACCTATTGACCAATCTGTCAGCTTTCACTTCACTGGATTTCACCCAGGTGGCTTCAGACAACGGGTATCCCTTTCATTGGATTAGGTACTGCAATTTCCCTTTAAAAATTCTAGAAACAAGAATACATTTTACTTCATCGTGGGTCTGTCCCGCGACTATGAGGGGCCCAGGCACCTTCTTCAGAGGAAGTCTTAAAGTGGAGCCCCGATAAGGCTTTAATAAGCTGCAATGGAAAACTGGGTGAATTTTCCCTAAAAGTCTAGGGAGTTTTAGTTCTACTGTGACCGGGTTGATGATCCTTACTATGGGGAAAGGCCCCAAGAATTTTGGTCCCAATTTCTTGCTGGGCAATTTGAGGCATAGGCGCAAGGTTGCAGGATCCCATTTTTGTTCTTTTGCAGTAACACAGCTCCAATCGCCACATCACTGGCATCAGCTTGAATCACAAAGAGTTCCCCTGGGCAGGGGTGCTTTAGAACCGGTTCAGCAGTAAATAGTCTCTTTAAATTCTCAAAAGCTGTTTGACAGCTCATTGTCCATGCTAGCGGTTGGCTCAGTCATGGCTTTCCTGCTCCTTTCCCTGTTTTGAGTAGTTCTGTAAGAGGTACTATTATTGTAAATAATTTGATTTCTTTGTGTTCCGTATAGTGATGTCCATACATATAGATATTGTTTTGGTTGTTTTGGGACTGTGTTAGCAATCATTTAATTAGCATAAATATATTGTTGTTTGCCTACTTCATTCCTATTTTCCTTCTTACTGTTTCCAATTTTGAGCTAAGTGCTATCTTTACTATCACCTTTCTGATTATGAATTCAGTAATATTCCTTCTTTATTTTTCATATCATGAGTAGTAAACAGTATGATTTTCTGACTGAAAGTGGCTGACTTCAATCCATTTCAATTCACTAATGCCAAAGATGCCAAGAATATAGTTAATTTATTTCATTTTCCCTTGTGTTGAGCTTTTTCCATGTGCTCATTTTCCCCACAGTAATTCTGTCTCTGCAGCTTAGGACTGTTTTTGTTTTGTTTTTTTGCATATTTTAGAAACACTAGCAACTAACTGTTCCAAAGGCATTAATCTAGATGTGTCATAAGCACCATTACTGCACAAAAATATTCTCTGATTTTCCTCAGTAGCACACTGAAGGTCCCCGAGGGGGCCATCATCTGACACTATTCTGTTAATCATTTTATACTGTCTACTTATCTGATTTTCTGTGTAAAACACAGGAGTGGTTTACAATTTCCATGCAGTATGAAATGCTTTTGCTGTTGTCACTGAATGATTGCCCACTTTAAATATCTTTCTGTATTGCTGCTGTCCAAATAGGTATCTTCCTGCTTCAGCTAGGTAGCTAAAATAAGCTCATGCCTTGAATGATCCCGCTAATATATATTCTTGATGTATATGCATACCTCCCACCAAGATGAGGCAGAATAAAAGAATCTGGGGGACAGCCATAATGCCCAGAACATTTTTTATTATTATTTTCTTTACCTTCTAGGAATATTTCTTTTTAATCAAAAATTACTTCAGCATTACAATACAGTAGGCAATTACTTTTGCTTAAGAGTGCTATTGAATATATATTAGTTCTAAATGTATTGAGATTGAAAAGGGAAAGTGTAACATTTTTCAAATGTGGATTGCTTCTGTCTCCACCTTTAGTTGCTAAAGTTGTAGAAGCAGATTCCATATTTCAGAACAATTGTTCAGAAAATTAGAAGCTTCCATGGAAACAGATATAAAACTGCATAAATACATTCTTTTTGTAAGTATGCAACATCCTGAAAATAACTGCCTACACTCACCTAGATTTAGAATTTGATTTTTCTTAAAAATAACAGAATATGATAATCTAAGCTTAAAATATCCTCTAGAACTGATTCCTACACCTTACATTTCCAGCAGCAATGCATCCTGCAAGGATTAGCAAAATATTAATGCATCCAATAGTTCCTGTCCATTGATTGGCAGCAGCAAAATTCATTCAATGGATTAAGTAGTTAAAGTTACATCATTTTTTCAAGCATAATTAAGTTCACACCATTTGAAGCATGAATCTTAACTACTGCAATCTTGGTCAACAGCCCATCATTTGTTTGCTTTTCCAGTCCTCATTTTCATAATTGCTTCTTGATTTTTGTATAGAAATATTATTTTGTGCAACTATATTTTGTTTATTTTGTTTTTCTCAGAAGACCAGACTATAGCAGGATAATGAACATTTGTTCGGGGTGACCAAATACTTTGGTTGATAATATGATAGTATAATAATACAGAAAGGGTCAGGTCAAACTCATAAGCAGGTTAGGATTTTCAGGCTTTCTCCCACTTCAATTTTGACTTCTGCTCAATGTGGAACTCATCTTTTTTTATCTCCAGGTCAATAACCAGCAATTGATAATTTGCAGTTCTACCTATTTATATTTCAATTGCCATTAAACTGCTACTTTCATTGTGACTGCAGAAGCTAGAAAGAAGTGATTTTCAATTGTTTCATTAGGCTTGTATTTTGTTTGTCTGATGGCATCCCAAAAACTCCCTCTATCATCTTCTCCTACAAAGATGATAGTTTTGATAACTACTGAGAAAACTGTAATGGCTTAATGTTCTTTTGGAAATTAGAGACAACACACAAATTTTTAAATATAATTTTGAGACTGGACATGGCCGGGGATAAAATATATTAACTAGAAGATCACAAGAAATTGGTTTTTAATTGATTTTATTGAAAACCACTAAAATCCTCAGAATAAATAATGCCATAAAAACAATCTCAGCTGGACAATTTTTAAGAAGAGGCAGAAAAACTCTTCCAGGTGATTCTGTTTATGGAAATTCTAATATATGAAATGTTGGGTTCACCAGAAGGTTATCAATTGGATACCGAGTCAGGCTCACCACATTCAGTAGGCAGTTCTAAGTCCCACATGCTTTCGCCAGATTATATCAAGGAATTTCAACCAAGTAGAAAAATATTTAATAAAACACTACAATGCTTCAAATTTGAAAATAAAAGAGTGCTTACATAGTTGGATTTATGAAGGACTCATCAGCAACATTTTAAAGTAACTTATCTTTTGCTGGGATTATCTGGCTACCTTTCAGAGCATGTTTTGTCTTCAGAATGAAGCAATACACTGTCCTAATACTTAATATAATGAGAAATATTGCTTAGGAGTCTTCAATATTAATTTCAGATATGATGTTCTTGAATTGTAACTGGCTGAATAACCACATTCAACATGTCGTCCTTAATGGAACTGCATCTACATGGAGGGAAGTATGCAGTGGGTTATCCCAAGGCTCTGTCTTAGGCCCAGTACTCTTCAATATCTTCATCGATGACTTATAAAAGGGAAACTCATAAAATTTGCAGACGATACCAAGCTGGCAGGAATAGCCAATACTCCAGAAGATCAGGCTCAAGAAAGGATCTTGACAGACTTGAATACTGGGCCAATCTAACAAAATGAAATTCAATGTAGAGAAATGTAAGGTTTTACATTTAGGCAAGAAAAAACAAATGCACAGGTATAGAATAGTTGGTAACTGGCTCAACAGTAGTAACTGTAAGAGGGATCTTGGAGTTCTAATGGACAATCATTTAAATAGCCAACACAATTCTAGGCTGCATTAATAGAGGGATAGAATCAAAGCCATGTGAAGTGTTAATATCTCTTTATAATGCCTTAGTAAGACCACACTTGGCATATTGCATCCAGTTTTGGTTACTATGATATAAAAAAGATGTTGAAACTCTAGAAAGATTACAGAGAAGAGCAACAAAGATGATTCGGGGACTGGAGAATAAAACATACAAAGAACAGTTCCAGGAATTAGGTATGTCTTGTTTAATGAAAAGAAAGACTAGGGTGATATACTGATGTTCCAATATCTAAGGGGCTGCCACAACGAAGAGGGGTCAACCTATTCTCCAAAGCACTTGAAGACAGGGTATGGAATGGATGGAAACTGCCACAAGTTTCCTCTCTTGATTCTGGCAGGCAGAATAACTTATTTTCTGTCATCTTTTATCCTAGAGGAATCATCTGCACAGATTAGACTAGGTCTTGTATTGCATCCTCTTCCATGGCTCTTCAAAGAGCTTTCAAGGAATTTTTCCATAATGTTTCAGCAATCATCTTTGGAGCTGTCAACAAGCCTTCAGCAATAAAACACTGCACAGTTCAATTTATATTTACCAGCCAGCATTACTCTTTACTAAATCAGCAACACTCTTTTTAATTGTCACCAACTTTCTAGATCACTCTTAGGTTGTGCAGCCATTGCACACTTTCCATCAAAAGTTCTTCTGCTACTTAACTATGGTTAAATGCAGGCTTGGGCAGGATGAATGCACAAATGTTCTGAATTTGAAATGTTCCTCAGTTAGCCCTCCTCTTTCCCAGGCACTGAGAAGAAACATGCCTAGTGTACAGTAACAAAAGGTAATTCTGGGAGATTTCTGCTCAACCCCATGGTATTCATGCTGTGTCACTCCACAAAGATTCATTCACTCTCTCACACTGTTCAGCTTCCATATGAAAAAGATGAATGAGATAATCAATATTCTTAGGACATTCAATGTTTTCCTTTTTTCACCGAATCCAGGTAAGGTAGAAGAATTTCTGAATACATAATGAATGTTAATGAAAAAAATTATGGCTAACAAATTAAAATTCAATCTGGACAAGACAGAGATACTAATAGTGACTATATTATTTGTCGAGGTGGGTGTTGTTAGCCTGATCTGAATGCAATTGTAATCTCTCAAAGATTTAAGTATGCATGCTGGGATTGTGTCTCCACCTCAAATTTTTTTAAAAAAGGTAAACGTTTCTCTTTACCAGTCATGTCTGACTTTAGGGAATGGTGCCAACTGTGTTTCTTAGCCAAGGGAGCCACATTGTCCAAAACGCTTCTGTGGTCATGTGACTACTGAGGCATAAATAAGCTCTCTGGCTTAAAGTTTCAAACATACTTCCCAAACTGGTATCATAGTCAAGCTACTCCGTACCATCTATCTGTCAATAAGAAGGGGACTATGTGATGTAATGAAACCTTGAGAGTAGTTTCTTGCTGCAAAGGCTCTTGGGATATTTCCAAAATAATGATTTAACCACTACTCTAAATTCTGAAATCTGTGACATAAGTCATGTATTGTATAGATCTTTTGCTTTATAAATGCTCTCCCTTCTATGAATATTTCCTTTTTAAAAATAATTTTATCAAAGGGTTGAATGAAACAAAAGTTAATAGAAACTATGAGAAAAAATGCCAAAAAGAATTCCTTACCCTCTTCATGACAGTATAAACAATTTCCTGTCTTTACACCTTTTCTTAGCTAATAAATATAAAATTCTTCATTCATAACCCATTTCTTAACAATAGGCAAACAAAATAAGTAACATCTTCTTCAATCCAGTTACCAGCAAAAGATTCATGAGGAGCTTGTAAGATGTTTACATTAATTAACATATATAAAACTCAACATTCCACATCTCATCTCTTAACTATAACAAAGCATTCATGTTCTTCTCAAGTAAACTTTGCTGCATATCTTTTTGTGTAATATCTTCATTTGGTAACAGAAGACACAACATAGCTTCCATTTCATGATAACAACCTTTTGTGCAGTTCTTCAAAGATATCTGTAAACATTATAAATTGTTTGTCTTATGACTCCAAAATCAAAAACAATTGTTCTTTTCCACGAGCATACATTTTCTTAAACAGTTTCAAAGTCTGTTCAAAGTCTAAAACTCTAACTTTTTTTAACCCTTAGAGCTTTCTGTAGCCAAAACTTTACTTTGTGCTCTTTAAGTTCTTAGAAGTTATAAAAATAAATTTTCATATTCTTATATTGGGGATTAAGAGCATTCCTTTTCCCAGTGTTTCTAATCATGCCATTCCAAAGGTTTCTAACTTTCTTAAATCCACTAATAGGCAATATTTGAAAATAGTTAGCAAGAGAAGGGCATACTGTATATTTACTGGAAGGGATCCTTGGTGTTCTCTGAGCTTGGTTGTTTTCTTGCAGAAGTTTCATTACCCAAACTAATAACATCATCAGTGCTAGTAAGGAGTGGGGTTTCCTCCAAAACTCCTCCCTACCAGCAATCAACATCCAGATGAGCATAGATTAATTCTAAGATCAGGGCTTTTTTTGTCATAGAACGCCCAGAACAGAGTTCTGGCACCTTTTTTGGATGGAACTTTGTAGGGTAGGCAAGGCAGATTGTATGACATGTGTGAGTTCTGGCACTTTTTTTTTTTTAACAAAAAAAAGCATTCTCTAAGATTAACATCAAACAAACAAGTAAACAATATCCCAATCAAGGAACTGCCAAACAAGCCAACAATAAAAAACCCAACCAAAGAATCTCTAAGACTACCACCACCAACACTGACAAACTTATACTGATGATGTTACTTAATTGGGTAACACATTTTCAAACTACCAAGCTCAGAAAGCACCAAAGCATCAATCTTGAACTCCCTATATTCACTTTTATTGAGAGTCATCATATTCAAATCAGCCACTACAGCACTAGCTTTAAAAAAATATTTATTCTAGATTTTATATTTCTAAAATATGACCATCCTTTCCTAGAAATTTTTAGCATCTTAAGATAGAACCATTTATTTAGAAAGACAATATTAGTGATGTGCCTTTATGTCTGTATATTTAAGAGCACATTAGGAAAATGTGGTATTCTAATAAATAGCTCCTATTTATGTTATAATGTTTTGGGACACTTATTTCTAAATGCAGGTATTTCTCAACTTAGAACTAGTCACTTAGCATCTGTTCAAAGTTCAACATACCCCTCCCCCAAAGCTGCTTATAATTTGGTTTCAAAGTTATGGCTGATGAAGCACCCCTGTATTCATTCACCCTTACAACTAGCTGCAGGCAGACTGCAGTGTCCCCCCAACCTATATTCCCCATCCATTCCGCTCCACCACATCCCTGCAGCCATTCATTCATCCAGGCTACCTACAGCAGCAACCTGCATGCCTCTAGCTTTCTTCCCATCAAGCCATCCAGCCGAGCTCAGGTCAGTTGTACTGTGAGCAAAGCATCTGCAGTCAGCCTGAGCTTTCATGAGTATCTAGGTGGGAAGAAAACTGAAACCTTGCAAACTGCAGCTGCTTCACACATGCCACAACAGCTACAGAAAGTCTGAGCTCCTTTCAGTGACTGGGTGGGAAGGAAGCTGTAGGCTTGCAAGTAGTAGCCAATTTATGCATGCTATGGCTGGCCTGAGATTCCCTGGGTGGGTGGGAAGGAAGCTGTAGACGGGTTTGTGGTGCTTCATCAGCCTCGACATCAGGGCAGGTGTGGGGGAGTGGCAGTCATCGCTCGGATGTCCTTGAGCCCTCGTGGGATTCCTGCCCCGGAGATTGTTGGGTGTGAGTCCCTCCTATTGAAGTTGGATTCATGGGTTCAGTTGGGCTTGCTGCTGACGTACTTACCTCCCAGCTGCGTTGCAACAGCCCTGCCTGCGTTGCTGGAGTCAGTAGCCGGGTTGGCGGTGGAGTTCCCCAGACTTATAGTACTGGGGGACTTTAATCTGCCATCACTCGGCGATCGCTCAGAGGCGGCACAGGAGTTCATGGCTTCCATGGCAACCATGGACCTGACCCAGGTAATTCAGGATCCAACTCATAGGGGTGGTCACACACTCGACCTTGTGTTTCTCTCGGGGCAATGGAGACATGATCTGGAATTAAGGGGAATAGAGATCTCGCCCTTGTCATGGACAGATCATTTCCTATTGAGGCTGGACTTCAGAGCATCACTCCCCCATCGCAGGGAGAGGGAGCCGACTAGGTGGTTCCGCCCCAGGCGCCTAATGGACCCAGATCGGTTCCAGGAGGAGCTTGGGGAAATACCTGACTCCCTTGTCCACAACTCGTCCGGGTCCCTGGTTGCGGCCTGGAATGAGGCGGCGTCCGGGGCCCTGGATCGAATTGCGCCTTTGTGACCTCTCTGTGGTGGTGGTCCCCGGAGGGCCCCTTGGTTTACTGAGGAGCTCCGGGAGATGAAGCGCCACAAGAGACGTCTAGAGCGACGTTGGAGGGCCAGTAACTCTGAATCTGACCGATCACTATTAAGAGCCTATCTTAGGACTTATTTAGTGGCGATAAGGGCGGCAAAGCGTGTTCACTTTTCCGCACTTATTGCGTCCTGCAGAATCTCGCCCGGCCGCCTTGTTTAGGGTGACCCGCTCCCTTCTTAAAGTGGAGGAGGCGGAGGAACCCTTGCAGGGGAGAGCTGAGGAGTTTGTTCAGTTTCTGTCGGACAAAATCGCTCAGATTCAGAGAGACCTGGACTCCGACTGGGCAGTGCCAGCCGAGTTGCCAGGGGCTGGTCTTAGTCATGTTATCTGGAGCGGAGTTTGAGCCTGTGACCCCTGATGAAGTGGACAAGGCCGTGAGGGCAATGAATACCGCCACCTGTTTATTGGACCCATGCCCCTCCTGGCTGGTTTCTGCCAGTAGGGAGGTGACACGAGGCTGGCTCCAGGCGATAATTAATGCCTCCTTGATGGAGGGGTCTTTCCCGCAACCTTTAAAGGAAGCGGTGGTGAGGCCCCTCCTCAAGAAGCCTTCCCTGGACCCAGCTGTTTTGAAGAACTTTCGGCCCGTCTCCAACCTCCCTTTGTGGGGAAGGTTGTAGAGAAGGTGGTGGCGTCTCAACTCTTGCGATCCTTGGAGGAAACCAATTATCTGGACCCTTTTCAATCTGGTTTCAGGCCCGGCTACAGCACTGAGACTGCTTTGGTCGCACTGACCGATGACCTCTGGCGAGCCCGGGATACGGGTTATTCCTCTATCCTGGTGCTTCTTGACCTCTCAGCGGCTTTCGATACCATCGACCATGGTATCCTTCTGCGTCGTCTCGGAGAGGTGGGGGTGGGCGGCACCGTATTGCAGTGGTTCTCCTCCTACTTCTCTGACGGGTCGCAGTCGGTGTTGGCGGGCAGACAGAGATCGACCCCTAGGCGCCTCGATTATGGGGTGCCTCAGGGCTCGGTCCTGTCCCCCCTCCTTTTAAACATCTACATGAAACTGCTGGGTGAGATCATTTGGCGACACGGGGTGAGGTATCATCAGTATGCGGATGATACCCAATTGTATATCTCCACCCCGTGTCCTTTCAGTGAAGCAGTCGACGTGATGTGCCGGTGCCTGGAAGATGTGAGGGTCTGGATGGGGGTGAACAGGCTTAGACTCAACCCTGACAAGACTGAGTGGCTCTGGGTCTTGCCTCCCAAAGGCCAACTGGATGGTCCATCTTTAGTCCTGGGGGGGGCAAATTTACCTCCCTCAGTGCAGGCACACAACTTGGGTGTCCTCCTGGACTCACAGCTAAATTTGGAACAACATCTATCGGCTGTGGCCAGGGGGACCTTTGCACAGGTTCACCTAGTGCACCAGTTGCGGCCTTATTTGGACCGGGAGGCTTTAGTCACAGTCACTCATGCCCTTGTCACCTCAAGACTGGATTACTGTAACGCGCTCTACATGGGGCTACCCTTGAAGGGCGTTCGGAGGCTGAAGTTGGTTCAGAACGCAGCTGCGAGAGCGATTGTGGGCGCGCCAAGGTACGCCCACGTGTCACCTATCCTCCGCAAGCTGCACTGGCTTCCTGTGGGTCTCCGGACGCAATTCAAGGTGTTGGTTATCACCTTCAAAGCCCTTCATGGCATAGGGCCAGGTTACTTACAGGACCGCATTCTGCCGCACAGCTCCCAGAGACCGGTGAGGTCCCATAGATTAGGCCTCCTTCAGGTCCCGTCGGCCAGACAATGTCGGCCGGCGGGCCCTCGGGGAAGGGCCTTTTCTGTGGTGGCTCCGACCTGGTGGAATCAACTTCCCCCCGAGGTTCGAACTACTCCCACCCTGCCGGCCTTTAAGAAAGCCGTTAAAACTCTCCTGTTCCAGCAGGCCTGGGGCTGATGTCTCCGGGGGGCCGGGATATGATCGGACTCGTGGTATGACTGGATTATTTTATTGTTTTATGACTGTTTTTAACTTTGTACGCCGCCCTGAGTCCTTTGGGATTGGGCGGCATATAAATATTTGTAAATAAATAAATAAATAAATAAATAATAGACCTGCAGGGATGGTGGTGGGGAAGCAAGGGACAGGAAGTAGGGCATAGGGTACCTCAGGAAGTGAGGGAATTCTTGGAAGGCCTGCAACAGGTTACCCTGGGCCTGCTCTAGGCCTCCCAGGCCTTCCCTACCCTTGAAGCACCCCATGTTCCACTTAATGACAGCATTGGAGCCACCCCATGTTCCACTTAATGACACTTAATGACAACATTGGGGCCAGTAAGCAAAGTGATAGTATGGGTTCTTTGCTTAATGACTGTCACTATAGTCCCTTGTGACTATAATGGGCAGGTCCGATTGCATTTGTAACAAGATCTACCTGTACTAAGGTGACCAACCGTCCTCCTTTAGGGAGGACAGTCCTCCTTTTGTGAGTTCTGTCCTCCCTCAAAAAGTGTCCTCCTACATGTTCTCCTTTTTGATATTTGAAGACTAATCTGCAGGGCTTTTTTTTTCTCATAGAACACTCAGAATGGCGTTCCGGCACCTTTTTTTGATGGTTTTTTTTCAACTTTTGCATGAACTGTGCTACTCCTATTGGCTTTTGAAAGCCAATAGGAATTGCTGCTGAGCACACCAAAACACCCGGCCAGCAAACTTTGCACATGTAAGTTGTCTGCAGTGAAGGCGAATTGGCAGGAACTTTGCACCCCTCCCTGCTACCCAACTACACCATCTCCTAGTTAGTCCAGAAGATACCTGAATCAAAAGATCAAAAGGTTGGTATTACTTTAGAGGATGTGAATTTGGTAAAACAGATTAAGGATCAAAGTCGAGCTCATATAAAAAGAAATTATAATGTTTTAATAAAATTGGATTCTGAAGCAGAATTAGTTAAAGACTGTATGATCAAACGGGTGCAAAATATTCAAGAGCCGATTTTATTGGATACATGGGAGACAATTTGGGTTAGAAATGTAAAATTTACTCAAGCGCAAAATTTAAGAGAAAATTTTTACAAAATGTTTTATAGATGGCATTTGGATCCCCAAAAGTTGTCTCGCATGTATCTGAATTTACAGCCCAAATGTTGGAGATGTGGAAATTTAGATGCAACTATTTTCATATTTGATGGACTTGTAGAGATATTAAAGCTTTTTGGATTAAGATTTGGTGGAATATCCAAAGGATTTTTAAGAGAAAGATAAAGTTTACGCTGCAATTATTTTTGTTGGGTATTATTGGAGATTTTGATGTTAAAGAAATTAATTTGATGTTGAACCTTATAATAGCCACAAGATTATTGGTGGGGCAATATTGGAAGAAAAACTTATTGCCTTCTTTGGAAGAATGGATACTTAAAGTGTCTAATTTAGCAGGAAAATCTCCGCCTACTTGAAGGATCATTCACAAGAAAATTATATTATGGTTTGGAGAAGATGGATTGATTACATTCAGAAGAAATATGAAATTGAAAAGTATTATCTTACTTTTGAGTAGATTTTAGATAATTATTATTAGTTTTAATTATATTATTATTTTTGACTTAATTTGTTAATACTTGTTTTAAGAAGGAGTTAAAGTGTGTTATGGTTTTGATTGATAGTATAGTTGGTTTATGTTAGTTAGATTATGTTTATTTATTTTATTTTTTATCCTGTAATCAGCTCTGGGAAGTGGGGGAGGGGGGAAGGGGTGGGGGGTTTATATTGTAATAAATTTATAAAACTTTTAAATAAAAAAAAGATACCTGGAGGAGACTGGAGCTGCGACACCACGGTAACTTTCTCTTGATCTTCGGCCCTGCTAGGGCAATAATGGCTGTGGGGACAAGAGGCAGGGGTGGCGGGGCTGCTGCAGGCGGGGGTATGAGGGGCGGCGGTGGCTGGCTGCCCTCCAAGCTGTGGGAGCCGCAGGGCCTGCTCTACATGGGGTTGTGCAGGGTGGGTGGTGGTGCTGGTGGGGTGGCTGCAGGTGGGATGTGTCGACAGCGGGCTGCCCCCAAGGGCAGGAGCCAGCACAGCTGGAGCTTTGGGAGCCACAGGGCCCACTCTAAACGGCGGGGCAGCAGTGCTGGCGGGGTGGCTTCAGGCGGGGGCGTGGCATGTAAGCATTATTACAATATAAAATGTTATTGTTACAAATGTTTTTTATTATTCATTTATCATATTATAGTGTATTCTGTATTATTGTTGCAAGAATAAAATGTTTCTTTTGTTTACGATATTTTTTCTTCAATTTATTTGTGTTCTCCTTTTCATTGTAAAAAAGTTGGTCCCCTTATACTCAGATATTTCAGCTTCATTATTTATAGCTTATGTACATCCAAATAGGTGTGTATAGGACGTGGCATTACTTTCTTCTAAATGATAGAATATAGGATTTGTAGTATTGATTTTATTTACAAATCATACATACAGATTAATCAAATTATACATATCCTACTACTGCAAGAAACAGTCTTTCCTGCTAATATTTGCTTCAGATTCTCAGAGAGTGAGTTAATGAGAGTTATAATTCAAACCATTTCAAGGACAGTAGATTTAGGAAAACTGTTTTTTACAGTTCCCAATTTCTGTGGATATTGTCTAGTGTAGGATTGGGCAATTCCCAAGGGGCTACACGAGAAACTGGGACTGTAGTGAAAGACCATTGTTGCCCTGTCTCCATTACCCTGCTCTCTGCCAACACCATTCCACTCCTGCCAATGCCACCCATCCCATCCCCCTATCCTGCTGCCAATGCCATGGGCCAGACAGGGATAGCTGAATGACTAGAAGTGTGCGGGGGCCATAAAATGCCAAGATGTACTCTAGTGTGATAAAATAATGTTTAAGAGAAGAGGATGTTATAGAGAGAAAGGAATAGCCAGAGATATTGACAAGCAAATGACTCCAGATGTAACTGGATATCAATTTGGCTAAATGATGAACCTTATGTAACTAGGATTTCAGTAAGCTTTTCAAAGCAGCATCCTCTTAATGCATTATAAAAAGTCAATTTCAATCTAAAATAAAAATAATGGTAATTAAAAACCAGCATCCACTTTCAGTAGAAGATATAATGAAATTTATTATCCACACAAAATAATATATAAACAGCACATCTAGTTGTCTTCCTGGTATTTAGGGAAGGCTCAATAAATGTGTTAAGGGAGTTTAACACAAAAAGAACCAATAATGTTTCCACACTGAAACATGAATGAAAGGCATTTTTAATCTATCCAGAGAAGAATAATCGTCTTTGAGAAAATAGTGGATGATATTGTCCAAATGGAAAGTTCCTTTATATACAGCAAGCTTGTTACTCAGTAGTGCCAACTGAGCCTGAAGCAGAGATAAAAGTAGAACAGCATAGCTGAAGTGTGTGTAAGGATGAAAAAAAGGCTAAGATGAAGGCTGGATGGGACAGAAAAAAAACCTCAGAAAGCAAATAATATAAATTCTTGGTGCAAAGAAAAAGATCTTCTGAGGAAAGATGTGGAAACCAGTCGTCCTGTTATCTGTTAGAGAGTCTGCTTTATACAGTATTCCAGAATCATAAACAACACTAGCAACTCAGTATCTGCGATTTTTGTAATATGTTTGGAAAATGTATTATCCTGGCCAACTTTACAGTACATTTAACTGATCATGTGTGAACCTGTATTTGAAATATTTCCAGTGTTGAGAGTAGCATTATTCTTCAGACTAAAATCATAAAGAAATACGCAAATATTCTATAGGATTGATGTTGCCCATGACACTAACTCCTAATGCTGTATTTTTTTTTATGTAGAACATGATATTGTCATATTGTAGGCTATCATATAATGAGAATATTTATTTCACACATCTGTTAAGATATATTTGTGTAACGAAGAGTATTGAAATACAGCTATTAATTTATTAAGTTAATTCACATATTGAATGAACATATTACACTTGTTGCATAAATGGTTCTCCTAAACTGAGATATCTATGAAGCAAATGACTTTGTAAATAATGTAAGATCAAATTTACTATATAAGAAATGCATGAGATTATATTACAACACCTGCAGCACTTGTAGACCAAAGGCTATCAACTACTGATCTGTTATATTACAGTAATCTATTAGATTGATAGATTAATGAATGATGAATGAAATATGACTCTCTCCGTAATTCGAGTTTATGGTTCCTGGAGCCCAGAATTCTCCAGATGCCATATTATGAGACTTTGTCCTAAACTATTTTTTTAGTCTAATTATTACATTCATATTCTGCCTCTCTGCTTATATAAGCGCTAAAGCTGAATAGTTTGGTCTACTGGTTAAGACATCAGGCTAGAAATCAAGAGAGTGTAAATTTCAGTCCAGCCTGAGGCATGAAAGAAGGCTGGTGACATCAGGCCAGTCACACTCTCTCAGCTCAACCTCACAAAGTTGTTGTTATGGGGAAAGGAAAAGGAGGAAGGAATATTGGGTATGTTCACCACCTTAAATTATATAAAAATAATAAGGGTAGGATAAAAATAAAACAAATGTAGTGGAACAATTTGATTCCTGGGCCATGGTGTAGTGACAGCCAGAATGAGTCACCTTAAGCAATGAATCATAATAAAATAAGGAAATATATTTAGTTATTTTAAATATTTAGGACAATATTAAATAATTCTTTATTTTTATAGTTTGGTTATTTTTAATCATGCTTTTGTGAACAGATGAAATTATGTTCATGGAAAAACAATTTACAAACCAACTGACTTCATTACTAAAGTTAGGCTACCACTGCTTAAGATGACACACCATTCTTTTGACTGTAGTTATTTTATGTTTAAAAAGTAAAAACAACATTGATTGTATTTCATAGCATGCAGAAAATTAAGTTAATATGTGAATTTTATCTTGGATTGGATTCAAAAATGAGTTAAGCCATATTGTGATAAATTTGGCTTTGATTTATTGAGGGCAATTTGAAAACCATATTTCATGATCTTATGCTAGTCCAACTATGACTTACATAAGAAACCCTAATAAACTAATCCATATCTCAGCATAATGTGTAAACCAAGTCAGTGTCTCCTCAATCAATCTTTATTTGGCCATAAATTAACAAATAAAATCAAAATTACAATTAAGGTAAAAAAAGAAACACATAAAATGTGAAAAATATTTAAGAAAAATGGGAAGAGTTACTATAATGTATTGTATAAACTGTACAGCAGTGCTTAGCTATGATCAACAAAATGAAATCAGAATGAACATACAGTAACAACTTAAGATAAAGTAAATCAGAACAGCCAGGATTTTAAAGAATTATGATAATAATTCCTGGCAAGCATCTATGAAGACGGAGCAAGAAAAAATAAAGTATTTTATCATATCCTCCACCAGATGGACACTTCTCTTTTGACACTCCTCATGGACACAGTCTCCATTCAAAAGGGATATTTGGATATATCTTTTTAACAACAGTTGTGCAAGATGGGGAGGCATTAAATCTGGCCAACAATAAAGCCTAAATAATTTTGGAATCATTATACATCTCAGGTGTTTGGCTGGTTGGAAACAATCAATATGCAGAATGTTTCAAAAAGATGTTTCTAGGTAGATCTGATAGATCTGATTGCAGCTCTAAATCAATGACAATGATGGTACAGTGATTAGAATGCAGTATTGTAGGCTATTTCTGCTGACTGCCGGTTGACAGTATTTGGCAGTTTGATTCTCACTGGTTCAAGATTGATTCAGCCTTCCATCCTTCCAAGGTCAATAAAATGAAAATCCAGATTGTTGGGGGCAATATGCTGCCTCTGTAAACCTACTTAGAGAGGGCTGTAAAGCTGTATATAAGTCTAAGTGCTATTGCTATTACTGCTCTTGAGATCAGCTAGCACTTCATGGACTGGCAGTGATGGCTGCCCATGTAAAACGATATGATTACAAACTAGCATGCGTCATCTAGGATTAGGAAAGCTGGAAGCTGTTGATCATAATTATAGAGGCCAGTATCTCTTCTTAATACAAATACAAATTAATAGTGATCCCCAACTGAATATTCATCCTCTGCCTCCAGAGATGTATCTCATATCAGACATTATATTTTATATCTTTTAGGATTAGTAATTCACAGAAGACTTGTATCCTTATCTTCCAGAACTTGGTTTGGGGGAAAATGTTCTCAATATCAAAATTAAATTCAAATTCCTTGTTTTATCCACAGCTACATTTGCAGGAAATAACTGCTCAAAGTCATTTTAAAGTGCAAGATCGGGTGGCAAATAAATTTAATCATCGTCATCATCATCACCATCATCCTCATCATCATCCCCAGTAAGGCACTACCTTAATGTGAGACTTGTGTGCTCTGAGGAAGATGAAAGGAGAAGATAGCATACTGTACAAACTATACAGCAGTGCTTTTCCAGGTCCTTGGAAAGGACTCGATAGGTAGACAAAAATGCCAAATCCAGTCTGAAGATCTGGCTGACTATGCAACAAACCATAATAATAAATGGTAGCTCTTTTATAACTCTTATGGCATACAAATTTCATTAGACTACAAAATTCATTTAAAGTTCTTATTATCAGAAGTTATGTTGGTCAAATGAAACAAAAGCAAACCAATAGAGCTTGAAATACAAAGCAATAACTGTATTTTTTTTTTACTTTCCAGAAAACTGCACACATGAAGATATCCATTAGAAATTGTTCCAGCTTTGGCATGATTTCCATATATAAAGCAGATTTTTGAACAATGAAGCTGTAGAGTTGCAGTATGAATACACTATTATGCAATAAACGTTTTTAAAAGTGATATTGATTTTAAATAAGCTTTTTGAACAACCATGAATTTTGCTCTTAAATTGGACTGAAGATTCAAATAATGCTCTAATATATCATTCTCATTTCCTAGCTAATGACTGCACTGTTACATAGAAACTTTTAATATTTTTGAGATTTAGATGAAACCTTAAATACTATTTAAATGTACTATTCCACAATATACAAAGATGCAATTCTATACTATCTTGAAACAAACTCTAGCAAAGGTATCTGGAAATCAAACTCAATGGGATTCACAAAGATTGCTGTTTTACATTAATTTGACATATAAGAAAAATAATGAATTGCATTGATTGTGATATATATTTATTCATTCATTTATACCAAAACAAATTCAGGAGACTCACAACTTTTAAAATAAATAAATAAATTTAAATTAAACAACAAATCACAGCAATATACTATAGCTGATTTTCAGTGGAGTAACAATCTCTTTAATACTTCTCTCTTGTGCTACAACAAGCATGTTCAGAGACTAATATAACAGAAATAACTAAAAAGTAAAAGAAAAGTACAAAGAAAAAAGCTAGTTTAAATTTTGGCAAGAAAGAAATCTGCCCACTACTGTATTAAGTTGTTATGTAGATATGATTTAAGTTTGCTTTTGTTGTTCACTGTTTATGTATTAAGTAGAATTATCACTTCCTTTCATAGTGACACATTATAAATTATTTAGGTTCTTAGCCTTCATTTTTTTAGTAAATTCCTTTAAAAATAATTTAAAAATTACTAAATTGATAAGTGCAGGCCAAACTTAAACTTCCTAAGCACTATCAGAATTTCTCATTAGCTGCAAAGTTGAAAATTATATAATTTAATATTTCCAATGGATAAAGTGAATAAAGGTTGGGGAAGCTTCCAACTTTTCAACCAATTTCACCTCGCAACTGATTGCATAACTGAATATAGGAAGAATCCTACACACAACTAGGAATTCTATTTACCCCAAGATTCAATTCTGTGAAGGAACATAATCTGTTTTGCCCCTTCCAAATCACCTCGCCAGAGTGTTAACATCTGCGTTGGGTTCCTCTCAGAACTCTGGAATGAACACAGTTTTTGTGATTTCACACAGCTATTCCAGAGCATTCTTGGAAATGCAGAAAGTAACTTCCTTAGATAATAGAATTTAAGTTAATGTCTGATTGACATAGATTGTGGCTTGAGCTGCAATATTTTACTGTCTAGGGTGAAATACAAAACAATGCCTATTCCCATTTTCTGTATTGAAACTAAGCAGTCTGCCAACTGAATCATTAATTTAATGTTGGGACTGGAACAGTATTTTTCAGCAAGCTAGCTTAAATAGAAGAGGGCAGATCATATGAAAAAAAGTATACTGTATTCCAAAGTCTTACTGCAACTATATTGATTACATTTATTGCCTAACTTGTCAATGGAATTTAGCATGAAAGATCTAAAAGGTATTTGTCTCCTTGATCTGAATAATGAGAGCCTCAGGTTGTGTATTGCTCCTTTTCTTGCATTTGGATAGAGAATCAAGCAATGATCAGCAGAGTGTAGTTATATCCTTTAGATTCAAAATGGGAAATCTGATAGGAAGCTGTACCAATATATTGTTGCCAGAGATAGAAACAAAGCAGATAAAGTGATATCCACAGACTAATTTACAGGAAGCTATAACATCAATGTCAGATATTATCATATAGTATTATCCAGGGCTTTTTTTCTCATAGAACGCCCAGAACAGAGTCCCGGCACCTTTTTTGGATGGAACCTTGTAGGATAGGCAAGGCAGGTTGTATGACGTGTGTGAGTTCCGGCACCTTTTTTTTTTTTTAAAGAAAAAAAGCACTGGTATTATCTAGTTGAAAATCCAGGAAAGACAAATAAAGTTAGTTTAACCAGATATGTCTTATTATACAGAAGTTTCTCTGACTTTTAGAGACTGATTTCCTAAATAAGTTTCAAACATTTCTTTACAAAATTAGTCCCTTTTTTGATATTCTTTTAAAATGAATGTTGTATATAGACACTGAGAAACATTTTTTTTTAAAAAAAATCTTTGGCATTTTTCAGCAATCGGAAATTAGCAGCAGAGCTCAAATGTGGTTGGCACTCAGACTACGAATCAGAAACTGATATGCTTCACATATTGATCCCAGCTTAATGAAAAAAGTTACATTTCAAGATCTATTCTTAAATTGAATTTGTATGTCAGCCGGAAGAGTATTATACAATAAGTAGGATTGTTATGATAAACTTGAACCATTGTGTATTTAGCTGAATCATTGTGCATTTAATTCGAATTATGGTATAACTGACCCTATTCTTAAGGATGGATTGTCCTTAAACCAGGATGTTCTTAACCTAGGGACTTGCTGTATTGGACATTTGGATATTTATTTTTTCTTTTTTTTAGATAGGCGTTACATATTTACTCTCTCAATCACTTTTTGCAATGATATCTCTAAATAGGTCTTTAGTATAATCATAGATCAGAAACTGAAAATCATTAAATAAGTATTAAAGTGTTATGTTCAATAAACAAAAAAATAATAAGACAAATATAAAAGCACTTTTAAAATTATTTCTGTTTCCTTGTATCATTCTTGTATTAAAATCATTAATGCAAATTTAATAGGCCATAAAAGACTTAGCTGATGAACAAGAATTTAGAACAAGGCTGGCTAGATTTTTTTTTTTAAAAAAACAACAACTTTATCTGCTATTGCTAACTTGGAGATTTTAAAACTAAGTAATCAATCCCAGACCTGTTTCTGGCTTATTGCAATTTAGATAATAGACAGATTCTCTCAGGAACATCGATTATATTATGTTTTGATGAGTTATATGATCCAGTTATGATTTACTCGTGAATCTATTGTTAAACAATCATGATTTAGCATGTCTGAACACCTCATTCTAATTGGTAACCAGTTATAAAGTATAGGCCCCCAGAATAGGTGTACTTTTGAATTAAGTCCAGAAGAGAAGCAGTATTTTGCTTCCTACTCTATGAGTTAGGGGTGTACATACAGGACAGCTACTTTTCTAAAATGGGTTAAAGAGGCATTATTTAATTTAGCTGGCATTATCCTGATGTGAGGGATTTCGTTGCCCGACATACGATCAGTACTCGGACAGCAGACGATGAAAACTACTGTCCAACTTCCCCAGAGAAAACCCCAATTTGGGAAAAGTTGCAAACAAAATACTGCCCCATTCCAAGATGATTTTAACACGCCTCCTCCTTAACACTAACGTCTAACTCCCAATTCCTAAAAGCCGCCCTCTCTTTCGAGTAACAGCATTCGCTTTCCTAATTCTTCCCTCGCTCATCTTATTCCCACCAATCATATTAGACCTCCCATCTGACCGCCTCTCCCTCATCCAATCACTGTTGCTTTTTCTTTTATTTATATACGTCTGTGGGCGAGCATGTATAGTTTCGTCACCCCGAGCTGTCCAATCAGGTTTGGAGAGTGACGGACGTTGTAGAAGCGGCATCGATAAAAAGGGGAGGGAGGACGGATTAATTCCGTTTCTGTCCCTGAGTGGAAAGAACCTGGGGATCGCTTAAAGATCGTTGGATAAGTGTTGGGGCGAAAGGTTATCCTCTGGCACCTTCGCCCCTCCCGGTGCTTCCGCCCGCTTGGCAGAACCTGCACCAGCGCCAGCCTAGAGGACGCGAAGGAGGTGGAGCAGTGGGCGGGACCTGCTTCACGGGCTGCGCGGCCAGACAGGGGAGGAGGCGGGGCTGCTGGGGAAGGAATCGTTGGCGGAAGTGAGGAGCCGGAGCGGTGGCTGAAACGGCGAAGGACAAGGATACCGCAGGCGGGGAAGCCTCACCTCGCCTCACTATGGTTCTCCTCGAGCTGCGCGAGCAGGTAGATGTTCCCGGGGCGGAGGGCCAACGGCGTTGCCTTGCTCCGCTTCCCTTAGTCTTTCTGAGGGAATGAGCCTGGCCGCCTGTTTCACCTCCTGGGAGAAGGTGACAGGCTGGGTTAGGAAAAAGGAGGCACTATGGCGGCATTGGGAACGCTGGTGGTGGGTGGGATTGTGGTGTCCCTGCTGCGCTGAACGGCTTCAGGCTTAGTGACGGAGCGCGTGGGAGAGGAGGAGGGGGAGGGAGGACCGCGAACGAAAAGGCGTTTGTCTTCCGAGTGATGGCGTGCGTGCCAGCGGAGGTGCTGGGAAGCGCGCCCGCCTGCCAGGGAAACGGCGAGGAGTGGCGGGCTATTGAATCCACACCCCCTTTCTTTCTTTCCTCGCCCACCCTTCCCCTCCCCCAGTCCCTCGAGGCCCCACCTCCTTTCCCAGGTTACCCCTGCCTGGGCCTAACAGGTGGCAGCGAGTCGCTTCCCCTTCTCCTCCCCGGTCCCGCCTATTCTCATTCCTTCAAGGCCAGAACAATCTCGCGCTCACACACACCCCCTTTTCCAGTCATGTGTCTCGTTGGGACCTTGAATGTGTACATTGTTTATGTAGCATGGGGCTGCGCAAACTGGACATAAAGCGATGACCTTTTGCCCTCCGTAGTTATGTCCAAAGCGACTACTTCTATGTATGTCGGCAAAAAACAGAGAAGTGGATCCGACTAAAGTGTAATAGCCTCCTTTATCCCTCAGAGTTCAGCCAGGTGTTCTTGGGCATCCCTCCATTGGAAGCTTTTGCTGTTGCTGAATATTAGTGAAGGAGATTGCTACAAGCATCGTTTTGTCTTTTCCACGCTTTTCCTCTGAGGCTCAAATAGCACATTGAGGTGCATCTGTCTTTCAGCCTGATCTGTTTAAAATGGAGCTTCCACTTTGACATAGGTCCTTAATTCTGTTCTCGCATTTTAAGGTATTGCTGCTGTACAGTAGGTATATTGGCATAAGATCTGAGATATTTAAGGTTTTCATGAGATTTAATGAATTGCCAGTGAGATTTAATGAATTGCCAATGCCAATATGAAGTTAATAACGAAGCAAGAATTTGAACTCATATTTGCCAGATCTTGTGCTAAGCGCAGTGTTTCTCAACCTTGGCAACTTTACGATGTGTGGACTTCAACTCCCAGAATTCTCTAGCTAGCAACGCTGCCAAGTTGCCAAGGTTGAGAAACACTGTGCTAAAGTGAGTCTCTATATTGTTATTCTGTTTGTCAGAGCTTATAACCCAATACCTTATTTGCAGCATCGATATCATCTTCTTGTCTAAGAGTAGACAGGAGAGAGATCAAGGTTTCTTTTACTTAACTTTTAAAAAGGTAATGTTCCTAAACACATTAATGAAGCTTTTAATTTTTTTCTTTTAAATATTTTTGTTAATGAAAACATTGACTTGCTTTTCTTAATGGACATATTTAGGGATTCTTGGTGCTCCCTGAGCTTGCTTATTAGCTCAGAGAGCACCAAGGACCCCTCATTTCAACCCCGAGCTACAAATATTCTCCTTAATTGG
Source organism: Crotalus tigris (assembly GCF_016545835.1). Taxonomy (NCBI): domain Eukaryota; kingdom Metazoa; phylum Chordata; class Lepidosauria; order Squamata; family Viperidae; genus Crotalus; species Crotalus tigris. The sequence goes on along the minus strand of NW_024097389.1, from coordinate 17,915 downwards.
TATACATATTTAGGGTTTTGTTATATTTTTAATCTAGATAAGTTTGCTGCATATCAGAACTCCTCATTTATTCTAGCTATACTTTTTCATATGCTTTGCTACTTCCTTTTCTGGTCTTGAAAGATTGCATATGTTACATTTATTCTGGAGTAATACTGATATCTGTCCATAGTAAAAATGGATTATTCTGGATTGATTCAGCCTTCTGATTTTACCTCTTTGATATCACATATGCTTGAGCCCTTTTAAATATTTGCTTGCTGTCTCATGTAAGTATTTTCACTTTCTTTTACCAAAGTCTTTAAATTGTTTTGCACATGCTAGTTCTAGTGTGTGTTTCTGTCAAAAATCCTTAATTATTTTTAATTATCCTTTCTAGTGGTCTGTTGGCTTGCCTTTTGCTGTGTTTGTGGGCAGTCTATTTGTAGGTGTGGGCAAATGTGACTGAACAGGTTCTTTGGTTAATTACTCTTGCCCAGGTATTTTGGTACTTGATTTTGCTATTGTCACTTGACAGCTTAACAGAAATGCAATTTAGCACGCTATTGTTAAAATGTATGTATGCACAACATAGAACAAACCTATCAGGACAAGATTCAACAATCCATCTGCATTTGGAGACAAAGGTCACTCTTTTGAAGACTGCAGAGTCCACATTCTAGACCAGCGGTTCTCAACCTGTGGGTCATGACCCTTTTGGGGGCTGAACAACGCTTTCACAGGGGTTGCCTAAAACCATCGGAAAACACATATTTCCGATGGTCTTAGGAACTGAGACACTGCTCCTCTATCTGGCCACCGCCGCCCTCCTCCCCTCCTCCGCCGGCTCCTCCGCCTCCAGAGCACCCTTCTCCTCCAACAGCGCCTGCTCTTGCCACCGCAGTGCCATCGCGCATGCCCCCGACGCTGCCCTGGGCCGGCTCAGCTACGTGGGTGGCCAAGCCGGGTCTGGGCCACTGCTGGCACTGCCAACGGGCTGCTCCATCGCTGCCAGCTGAGCTGAGCTATGGCACCGAGCCGGTCCCCACGCCTCCTGGTTGCCTGGCCGCACTTCACCCCTGGCCACCCTCTGCGCCATGCCAGAGCCTCCCCCACACCGCCCGGCCTGCCTCCCTTGCCGTTGGAGGCCATCTCGGCCCTCTAGCACTTGGCGCGGCCCTGGGGCTGGTGGGCAGAAGTGGCTCCTTCCCAGCTTGCTGGGCTCCGGGCCTCGGAAGAGGCCAGGCAGCGGACAAGAGGGCGAGGCGGCAGCGATGCCCACATGTGCGTGGGAGGCCAGCCGGCCGGGCCGGGAGAAGCGGCACCTTCCAAGCAGGAGCTGGCGCTCTGACCGCACTCCTCTCGCGTGTGACGAGTCGGGGAAGGGTCATGGTGGTGAAAGGCTGTGTTGTGTGGAAAGGGGCTCCCGCGACCCCGCTGCTGCAATGGCGTTCAGGAGGCTGGAGGGGCGGGCAGGTTCCAGGGAGGCAGCTGGGAGAGGGCAAGAGGTGCCGGGATGAGGATGGGGGGCTCCAGGTTGGTGGGTACGAGAGGGCGGCTGGCGGCTCTGAGGCACGTGGATCCTCAGCACGGCTTCCGAGGCCCCGGAGGTGCCGCCGCTTGGCTCTCCTCCAGGCTCTCCGCCAGTGCCTCCCACCCTCCCCGGGCAATTGTGCGGAGCTGCTTGTGCATCCTTGGCAGCACCTGCGGGCAAGGCTGTGTGCCCAGGCCGAAACGCCGCGCTTTTCCTACTGTTTCTCCTCCTCTTGGTCAAAGGCAGACGCGATTTCCCTTTCCCTTCCCTTCCCTTTTCATCTGCACTGGAAAGGACAATTTGGCCCATTTTATTACCGGTACCTGTTGCTTGTTTTATTATTTGTTGCCTTTGCTGAACCAGAGGAAATTGGTTAAAGTGATTTTTCAGGAACTGCAGAATGCCTCCAAGTAAAACCGTAGCAATTACCCAGCCAATTTTCATTGCTAGGGCATCTGTGTGTGTCTCCAGACCTTACTGGACTACCATCCCCAGAAGCCCCAAAAAGTACTGTGGAAGAGTGGGGAATGCTGAGAATTGCAGTTCATCACCATCTGGAAAAACATGACTCTCCAAAGATCCATCCATCCTTCCTTCCTTCCTTCCTTCCTTCCTTCCTTCCTTCCTTCCTTCCTTCCTTCCTTCCTTCCTTCCTTCCTTCCTTTTTTCCATCATATCTCCTTCCTTCTCCATCTCCTTCCTTTCCCCTTCAATCTTCCTTCCTTCCTTCCATCTCCATCTCCATCCCCATCCCTTCCCTTTCAATCTCTCTCTCTCTCTCTCTCTCTCTCTCTCCTTCCTTCCTTCCCCCTTCAATCTCCTTCCTTCTCCATCTCCTTCCTTTCCCCTTCAATCTTCCTTCCTTCCTTTCCCCTTCAATCTCCTTCCTTCTCCATCTCCTTCCTTTCCCCTTCAATCTTCTTTCCTTCCTTCCATCTCCCTCTCTTCCCCTTCAATCTCTCTCTCTCCTTCCTTCCTTCCTTCCTTCCTTCCGTCTTTCCTTCCTTCCTTCCTTTCCCCTTCAATCTTCCTTCCTTCCTTCCATCTCCTTCCTTTCCCCTTCAATCTTCCTTCCTTCCTTCCTTCCTTCCTTCCTTCCTTCCTTCCTTCCTTCCTTCCTCCTTCAATCTCCTTCCTTCTCCATCTCCTTCCTTTCCCCTTCAATCTTCCTTCCTTCTATCTCCATCTCCCTCCCTTCCCCTTCAATCTCTCTCCTTCCTTCCTTCCCCCTTCAATCTCCTTCCTTCTCCATCTCCTTCCTTTCCCCTTCAATCTTCCTTCCTTCCTTCCCCTTCCCTCCCTCCCAACATTTTTGAGCAAGGAAGAATAAGCTTCTCCAGCGAGCATTGCTATATTGTTTTTGTGATTAATCACTATACTTTAATTATGTTCAATTTGTAGCAATGAAAATACACCCTGCATATCAGATATTTACAATACGATTCAAAACAGTAGCAAAATTACAGTTATGAAGTAGCAACGAAAATAATTTTATGGTTGGGAGTCACCACAACATGAGGAACAGTATTAAAGGGTCGCGACATTAGGAAGGTTGAGAACCAGTGTTCTAGACAGAGAGGACCAGTGATTTGAAAGAGCGGTAAAAGAGGCCATATATGTTAAAATTGAACATCCTTCTCAATGAAGGGAAGAGGGATATAACACCATCTATGTCTGGTTTACAACACAATCCTTTTAGCAGTCCTAAAAGTGTTCCACCCCCATGTGCACTCTGATTCAGATGACTCTGAGGGTACATCTAATCCCCCAAGTGACCTCAATGATCTCAGAGATCTAACTACCAACCTTTAGAGTGGTAATGACCAAATGACTGCAAAGAATATAAATCCTACAATTCCCACCATTCTGTCAGAACTGAATAAGCTCTTGGATGAGAAATGAAACATTTTCAAGGAAAAAAACAAGAAAGTCCAATGCCTTTGATGAAGCATCTTTTGGGACAAAATGTCTCCATAAACATTTAAGATCAAATGATGATTGTTTGAAAGGGATTATACATTATAACATACAATAAAAAGATTAAAACAATGTTTTGTAATGGTTGAATGCCTTTTTCCAGTAATTTTTTTCTTCCTGAGAAATCAGTTCCAATAATGGGTAGGAAAGGTCAAGCCATGTTATGAGGTAGCCTAGGACTTAATCCTTTTTCCATTGTTATTTTCACCTTATTATTAAATTGCTACATAAAGCCCCTAGAAGAAATAATTTATCAACATAAGGTGTGGAGGGAGGGGAGGAAGTCTTTTTCAATACATTGCAAATTGATGTAATGGAGATGTTCTTGCTTAAGTTGGCTCAATTTGCAATAGCCTAGATAGTGATGCACACATCTAGATTTGCCAATTTAACACTTCTGTTGGAAGAGCTCCATAGCTCCAATCAGCTTCTGGATGCAATTCAGATGCTGGTTGTCTTTAATGTGCTGCATGGGCTTGATTATCTCCAAGATTACCTGCTCCATATTGAGTCTGCCCAATCTATAAGATTAAGGACAGAAGCTAGCTGAGAAGCTTGATACCTAAGCAGTTTCATCTGTATAATTCCATAATCAGGGTTTCTCAGTGATGGCTTGCTCCTATGAAATAACTTGATCACCTCTATATGGACCACCATCAGCCAGATTAATTTCCATAGAGTGAGGAAAGCCTAGTTGTGGAATATTTGAGGGGTTTTAAGATTATTTATCCCTGTTGGACTGTGCCATTATGGCATATGTTAGAATCACTTCCTTTAGTTTTAATCTTTTTATGTTATACACTACTGTAAAACTGGTTAGAATGCAGCAGCATAGCAATCTTACAATTATATTAATAATAATGATGTAGAATATAGATAATAAGATGTTTTGTCTATGATGTGTATGCAAAATAATTACCATAAACTTATAATACAGCCTTAAGTAACAAGTTTTAGATTTCATAATTTTAAAAAAATTGTAGATATTTAATAGGCAAAGAATTGAGACATGTACTTTTTCATGTCCATATTTCTGGTATATTAAATCAATTTCCTGTTATGTTTGAACTGGAATGTTGATTTAAAATGCTGACTGCAAAACATAAGTTCAAACTGATATTTCATTTTTTAAAATTTTTATTTTTTAAAATTTACTTTACTTAGTCTCCTGGCTGGGCACCAACAACATTGTTGATATTAAAAATAACATGCTTTCTCAGAAGTGGATGCAGGAAAGGGTAGAATTTAATGTTTTTTTCTACTCTAATAGCAAGGAGTTTTGGAGGGGTATCATTACCTTCGAATTGAACTTGCTATCATGAACTTTGGTAATTTAATTTGTGGCATACTAAATAAACTTTATTTGTCTGTATTATGTTTGGACATTTTTATGATAGTATAATATTAGCAGTTGATTTTTTTTTTATTCTTGAGACTATGGAAGCAGTATCTGGAGAAAGCCTAGCATTTTAGGGGGAACCTAATTTCTATCCTGTTTGTTTTTCATGCTTTAATATTATGGCTCTTAATATTGTTTTTCTTGCTGCAAAATGTCTACAGTAAGGTAGGTAGATCATAATGCCAAATTCCTATTTGATAAATGTTGGGGTATCAAAGCCATAGTTTTGCAGCAATACTATTATTCTTAACTGATTTAAACATTAATTGAATTTTAATTTCATAAACTTTATGGATTTATGCCTGGAAAAGGAATAAATGAACACAGAACATAGAATAACAGAGTTGGAAAGGTACCTTGGAGGTCTTCTAGTTCAACCTCCTGCTCAAGCAGGGAGACCTTATAATACTTTAGACAAGTGGCTATCCAGTCTCTTCTTAAAAGCCTCCAGTGATGGGGCTCCCATAACTTCTGAAGGCAAGTTCTGGTTCTCACTGATAGGAAATTTCTCCTGAGTTCTTAGTTGCTTCTCTTGATTAATTTCCATCCATTGTTTCTTGTCTTGCCTTCTGGTGCTTTGGAAAATAGGCTGACCCCAGAAGCACCTGAAATATTGGAACATTGCTATCATGTTGCCCCTAGTTCTTCTTTTAACTGGAATAGATATACCCAATTCCTGCAACCGTTCTTCATAACTTTTAGCCTCCAGCCTCCTAATCATCTTTGCTGCTCTTCTCTGCACTCTTTCTTGTGTCTCACATCTTTTTTATATTGTGGTGATCAAAACTGAATGCAGTATTCCAAGTGTGGTCTTACCAAGGCTTTTTAAAGTGGTACTAATACTTCATATGATCTTGATTCTATCCCTCTATTAATGCAGCGTAGGATTGTATATGCTATTTTAGCTGCTGCTGCACATTGCTGGCTTATATATAAGGGATTGTCCACTAGGACTGCAAGCTCCCTCTCACAGTTACTGGTATTGAGCCATGTTTAACCTAGTCTGTACCAGTGCAATTGGTTTTTTTTGCTTAAGTGTAAAGCCTTACTTTTATTCATATTGAATTTCATTTTGTTAGATAGGGCCTAGTTTTCAAGTCTGTTGAGATCCATCTGGATCTTGAGCTTATTTTTTGGAGTGTTGGCTATTCCTGCCAGCTTAATGTCATCTGTAAATTTGATGAGTTTGCCTTCTAATCCCTCACCTTAATCATTTATGAAGATATTGAAGAGTATTAGGTTTAAAATGGAACCTTGGGGTGTATCCCACTGCTTACTTCTCTCCATGAGGACCACATGTTGTGTGCAGTTTGTCAACCAATTACAAATCCTATCTGCTGATTATATTATTTATCTCATATTTTTCTAGCTTACCAAAAAGTAGGTAGTGGTCTAATTTGTCAAATGCCTTACAGAAATCTTAAGTATATTATGTCCACAGCATTTCACTGATCCATTAATTTAGTCACTTTGTCAAAGAATGAAACAAGATTAGTTTGGCATCTGTTTTTGACAAAGCTGTGTTGGCTTCTGGTTATAACTTTATTTCTAGGTGTTCACATATTTGTTTGATATCTTTTCCGAGATCATCCCAAGTATTGATGTCAAGCTAATTGGTTTGTAATTTCCTGAATCTGTTTCCCCCCCCTTTTTTTGAAGATGGGAACCACATCAGCTCTTTACCAATCCTCAGGTAGTTCCCTGATGCTCTAAGAACTTTGAAAAATATGGTTCAGAGATCACGTCTGCCAGCTCCCTCAGAACTTTGGGTTGTAATCCATCAAGATCTGTTAATTTGAATGTGTCTAGAGCTGACAGGTGTTCTTTTATGTTACTTTTGCTTATTTTAATTTGCATTCCTAGCCTGTATTTTATGGTTCTGTTTTTGGTAAGTGGGTTATATTATCTTTTTGTATAAAGACAGATGCAAAGAATGAATTAAGCAGTTCTGTTTTCTCCCTACTGCTAGTGACTTCCTTGCCATCATCTCCTATTAGTGGACTGATGATTTCTTTCACTTTTTTGTTTTTTTATTTATTGAAACTTATTATTTTTGACATTTGTTGCAAGGTTCATTCTGAGCCTTAGCTTTTCTAACTTCATCTTTGCAGGCTCAGGCTGTTGTTTCTTGGTATTCTGCCTTAGTTATGTGCCCCTCGTTCTATTTTTTTGTACCGTATATTCCGGCGTATAAGGCGACTGGGCGTATAAGATGACCGCCAACTTTTGAGAAGATTTTCAGGGTTTAGAAAGTCATCTTATACGCCAGAAAATACAGTACAATATTGAATTTCTGTTTATAGATGAGCACAATAGGAGCTCCTTTGCTGCTAGAAAGCTTTGTCCTGTTAGTACTTATTTCTGTAAAAAAAAAAAAAATAGGGCTGGCCACTAGGTGGCAGATTGGTTTAAATTCAGAGAACAGCTACCCATATATTCCTGCATATAAGACGACCCCTGACTTTTGAGAAGATTTTCAGAGTTTAGAAAGTCATCTTATACACCGGAAAATACGGTACTTATCCTTTTTTCATCCAGTTTGTCCAAGAGTTCATAAAGTTTTATAGTTCACAAATTCACAATGTTTTATAGAGATTGGACTAGTTCATCCTCTTTACTCTCTGCTCTCCTCTCAATGAACAGAAATCACCATGTGATTGAGAACTTTAATAAAAAAGTGTGCCTAATTGTCCAGAAAGTTTTGTTTCAGATCAAATGAATGGTAGTTGAATTTTTTTTTTTTCAGATTTTGCCCCTGAATCCAGATTGAGGAAAATGGGCATATAGGCTCTTCAGTTCTTTGTTCTTTTAGATTCTTCAATTGTTGTCTTTGCTGTCTTTATGTCAGTCGCTTTTATTGAATCACCAATAACCTTATAGACTCAACTGACACAAAAACTGAAACTTGGACATTTGGTTAGGTTTTTATATCTGACTTTAGTAGTTTTGGGGAGACTTTTAAGTTAGTCCTCATTTACCGACTGCCTCATTTAATGACTGAGTGATGTTACAATAGTGTAAAACAAATATCTTGGTGACAAATATCTAATTTCTGTTCTTGCAAAGTATGTTTTCATTTTTTTCAACTTATTTTTTCCTAGCAGGATTCTTGATTCTTCTCTTCTTCCGAATATTTACTCCATATGAGAGAAATGGTTAGAACTTTTATTCATTCTACTGTTGGAAGAACAAAAAAAAAATGCTTCCTCATCTCGGTTGCTGCTTCCTTTCCTGTTGCCTCTTTTTATCAGGACTTTGTAACTTTCAGATTTGCCCCTCTGACTCCTAGATTTTTGGCTGTTCAACTTTTCTTCTTGTTACATTCTACCTATCGGTAAGTCTCTGATGTAATATGGTCAGTGTCCCAAGTAGATCACAAAGGAAGTATGATAAGATGAACAGATTCCATTTATTACATCAACAGAATTTTGCGAGTTTGAAAGTACAGATCTTTTGCTGTCTTTTTTTTTATCCACCTGACCAGGAAGGGTGAATCCTTTCTAAATCTCTTTCTCTCTCTATTAATCAGTTGTAGGCTTCTTCCACTTTTGTGTAATCATTCTGTGCGCAGTTTCTTTTTCCTGTCTTCCAAGGTCATTCTTGCTTTCCATTATTAGTGGTAATTTGTATGAATCCTTATTAAACTGGAATTAAAAATGAATCAGTATCAAACAGGGATGGGGTTTACCTATCTATCCTTGCCCTATTTCTTTGAGGTCTTTGGTACCATCAACCATGATATCTTTCTGGATCAGCTCAGAGGAACAGGGATGTGCTGGTTTGCCTCCTTCCTTAGGGTTGATTCCAGCTGGTGCTGACTGGGGAGAATAGTTCTTATCCTCAGCCCCTATTATGTAAGGTGCTGCAGAGTTTGATGCTCATCCATCACTGTAGGATAAGATATCATCAGCATCCTGAGGATACCCACTGTGTATTTCTGTCCATGGCAAATACTATACTCTGAATGTCTTATGCTGGTGCCTGGAGGCTGTAACGTTCTATATCAGGAACAGTAATCTTCAGTTGAACCTTGGCAAAGTTGGATGGCTTTGGTTTTGGGACCGTATGCCTCTAGGATATGGGTGTCAAACTTGATCATGTCACATGATGTATGGTATCACATTTTTTGCCTTTGCGGAGCCAGGATGGGCATGGCCTGCACATGACGCATCTGCTCTGTGGGCTGCCAATTTGACACCCTGGCTCTAGGACTACATCATCTCTGATGCTGGATGAAGTTGCTTTGCTCCAGAAATAGCTGGTATGCAATCCGGGACTCTTCTTGGACTCATGATTATTATTCAAGGAACAGGTGGCAGTCATTGCTAGAAGGGCTATTGTATAAGTTTGTGTTGTGCACCAATTGTATCCATTCCTATATTGGAATGTTTTGCTCACAGTTACTCATGTTCTAGTTGAGTCCTGATTGGATTATTGCAATCCACTCTACATGATGTTGGTCTTGAAAGACTATCTGTAAGCATCATGAAGAATGCAGTGGCACAAGGAGTTATGTCTGTTTCTAGAACAGCACATAAGCTGCATTGATTTCAGTTTGGGACCAATTCAAAGTACATGGCATTGGACTGGGCTATTTGAAGAACCTCGTCTCCCCAGTTACATCTACCTGTCCCATTACACCTGGCAGATGGCATGCTTTGGGTCCTGTCTGCAAGAGCCTTTTACTTGCAAGTCCCAGGAGGCAGGCTTTCTCTGCTGTGGCACCCACCTTATGGAACATTCTTTCCATTGCCTCCCCCCTGCCTCCCCAAATGAGGTTGGCTCCATCCCTGTTAATGTTCGGTAAGTTTCTGAAGACCTAGCTTTGTCATCAGGCTTCAGAGTCCCAGGAGATCAAGGCTATTCTAAAATAGCTCTATCATTGTGTTTAATTAATATTTTTAATAATGACCATTTTTAATGATTACTTTTATATAGTATATATCGGGGTCCCCAAACCTTGGTCTGTGGACCAGCACCTGTCTGCGGCATGCTAGAAACTGGGCTGCACAAACAAGCGAAGCCCCATCCATGGAATGCAGGCAGCACATGAAACCATGCCCCCTCTGGTCTGTGAAAAAACTTCTCTCCATGGAACTGGTCCCTGGTGCCGCAAAGGTGGGGGCCACTGGTTTATATAGTATGTTCTTTTTAAATGTTGTACACCATTCAGAGACACTTTGTGTGAAATAAGCGGCCATATAAATTTGATAAATATTTTAATGTTTTGCATTTCACACACTTTGTTGTTTATAGTTATATGTTGGTAAGGATTAGTTTATTGTTTGTTTTTTATTTTGTTTGCTGCCCAGAGTCACATTGCCTGGGCAACTTTACAAATTTTGTTTAAAATAAATAAAAAATAATTAAGGTCCTTATTAAATATATCATTAGCCATCAGCACCTGCTTGGAAAGTTATGCACACAAGAGAGCGCTGCCTGAAGTAGCTTGGAGTAATACAGCTGCCAAAGTAAAATTAGATGTGTCAACCTTATATTACAAAGGGATGGTGGGTAGGATCAATAAGATAAGAAACTGGAGTAAGAAGTAAATTCTAGGTGGACTAAAATTCTAATGAAGAACACTTCCTTTTTAATAAACCGAGTCATTGATGTGGCCAGACCATGCAGAGTCAGAAATATAGTAGAAATTGGCGACATTTTTTGAAGACAAAAAGTGTAGTATTTCAGCCAGATCTGTCTGAAATCCTTCAGAGGAAATTCTTCAGTACAGCTGGATCAAAGGGACTTTTGTCCAGAAGGTACAGAGACACTGAAGAATTTACATGAATGATATCCTTGTAAAGGGCTGAATACTCTTACCGTAATAGTTAAACAATCAAATAAATTATCAAAATTATAATAAATTTTTAAAAATGTGATTCATTAATTTTTAGAGAATCAAGGGGTACTGTGTAAGCTTGATTTATATTCAGATCTTCTGTTTAGGCAATACTTGAATATTGATTCAGGTTTCAAACATGTTGCATCCAGAATGTAATTTTCAGCATTCTTGTTAAACAAATGCTCTATCATTAATCTAAATGATGAGATGGTATTGGCACTGAAAGAGATTTAATTATTTTTGTCTTTTATCAAGGATTTTCAGTCATATGCTTCTGCCCCTTAATAGTTAAATTTTCTCTTCAGAATAATTTTTTATTGCTGACTAAATTAATTGAGAAAGTTCTCAAATACATTGGCACTTTTTTAAAAAGTGAATTTTCTGATTTTTGCTATTTGTAGAGTTTTAAATTCATTCATGAACTAACAGCTTTGAATTTCAAACGTCTGATTTACAGTTTCTTGTGTCATTCAACATAATTTGAGAAATTATCACTTTAAACCAGGCTTTTATAAATAGCCGGGGAAAGTAATTCTATTTTGATAATGTATAAAAACTCTAGAATTATCAGCACAATTTCAATCTGTCCAACCCTACTTCCCTCTAGTTTAATAATATGTAAAATGTATGAAATATATTTATATGGCTCAAATATATTCCAACAATTTACTTGCATGCAGAAATATAATTATTGGAATACAGTAGCACACTGGATGATATTCTGATGTTGTACTACAGGGGGCAGTAGTCTACTTTTTATACTGTGTATTAGCTTCATCACAACAAATTCAGACCTCATTTTAAAATGACTTTTATATGCCTTTCCCTTGTGCTTTATAGTAATCAAAAGAAATATACCATTAGGACTTATGTGGTTACAACTTAAAAGATTTCTGTTTTGGTGTTGCAATACTTTGATGTAGGTCTTAAATTTATATTTGTGCAAGTATGTTTAAATTGTGTGTATGATGTATATACAAACATAAGCACTTCTCCTTCTACTTCCCAGATACATGCATCCAGTATATATACATGTGTGTATTTCCTCAAAAGATTAAAATAACGTTCTTATTTATCTGTTTTTTTAAATTGTCTTGTTTTGCAACAGAAATTTTAGGCTAAATTGTGGTTATAAGTCGAGGATCACCTATGCAAAAAATAAATAAATCCAGGTATCTTGTAAAATAACTTTGAGTTTCAGTTTTGCAAATATTAAATCTTTCAAGTTACAAATGGTAAAAAAAAAAAAAAAACCTGATCACATACAGATGTAAATACTAATAAAAATCAGTTAAGTTAGAGTAGGGTGTAAATAGGGTAGGGATCCAAGTGTTTGAATTTTATACTTTCAATTTCTTCTTAAAACTGAAATGCAAAAGTAAACTGTCCTGCATCATTGTTTTCTAGAGCCAAAACCAGTACCTACTTATACTAATATTGTATATAATGAATAAGGACAAGAAATTTTATTTCTTTTCTGTATTTTACTGATTTACAGGACTAAACTTAAACATTGTTACTACAAACACTCAGATTCTTCAGTACAGGAGATGGAGAATCCACCTATGGGTTTTCTCTGTCTGCCTGCTCTTGAGACCAAGTAGCCAAACTTGACACGTCCCGTCTTGCTAGGAGATCCAGTCTTAACTTGGTCTCAGCTCTTGAAGACGTATCAGGTTTGGCTCTCAACAGATAGCAGGTTAGAAATCTATTGGTGAATTCTCCTTTTTCCTTTAAATTAATTGAAATCCTCCCTTACTTTGTAAATCCTAATTTGGCATTTCCCCTCAAATTTTTATTTTATCACTGGGATCAGTGTTACCTTAGAATTACTGCTTGAGGAGTGGGAGGTGGGGGGGGGGGAAGACTCCTGCAGCTTTCCTTTCCTGTTTTCTCCCAGGGCAGGCTTGCCCTGGAAATCCATTCTTCTCCCCCCCGTTTCTTTGTCCAACAACAGAATCTCGTGCTGCAGGATTGAGATTCTTTTTCCCCTGAATTTGGGGCCTCCAAATCACCTCCGATAGCCGGGAGCACCCACAGGCGCCATTTTGGTTGCCGTCGGAGGCAATGAAGTTGTATTTGTTGCTTCTGGTTCGGAGGCTGTCTGTTGATTTAAATTTCGGCGCAGTGTTTAGCGCTGCCTTACAGTCTGGCCCCAGCACCAGCAACCTTCGTCTCAAAGCCTCCGGAGTCATTTGCAACGGAGAGTAGATCGCGGCCGCCATTTTGAGGCCGTCGCCCAGGGAACGAAGTACAGGAGCAGGTTCCTCTGCTTTTTGCAATCGTTTGGGGCCTTTCCTGAATTTTGGAATTGGCCTCATGTGCTTTGGGGGCCAAGATCTTTCAGACCCACCACAGCCTGTTAGATTAATAGCACCTTTCACAAAGCTACTGCGGCCGCCTTTTGAACCACACCATGCGGTCCTATAACTAGGCCACATTGAGCCCTGCCCCAGTGGCTACCTGCAGGCCTCATCGCTGTACCAGTGAAGGTTTTTGTTGGCCGTAGATCAAACCTTAGAGGATAGAGCATCCTACCTCCACAATCAATATCTACAATTTATAACATTGATCAGCCGCCATTTTGAACTTGATCCTTTCTTGCCAGGCCTTGTCTCAGGCCCTCTGTACCCTTCATTGGGAGTTTTTGCCTTTTCTGGTGCACCTTGAGTGGCCACCTAAAGTCTCCGGGCGGAGCCTAGAGAGTGGCCCCAAATGTGCCTTCGGCATTTCACTCAATTGCCGTGACCTAAGCCCAGATAGATTTTTTTTTTCTGATCAGGTGGTCAGGGGAACAGTCTTGTTACTTGTTCCAATTTCGCTTCCGCCAACCACTTGCCTGCCAGAGCTTTGTCTCAATTTTTTTTGAGACTGCTCAACCAGGATGGAGGACTCAACGATGGCTCAACTCAGGAGCACTGCCTCACCATCCACCATTTACGGCTGCCACAAATCCCCTACCCAGGAGGCGGCAGGTAAGTCCAAATCTAAGGCTAAGAACACACTCAAGAAGTCTTCCAAGTTGGCGGAAAAGCAAGCCAGCCATAGGCACCAGGCTCTGGAGAAGGAGTTCTCCAGAGTGCAGAGTCGGGCCAGATTAGAGGTGGATCAATTGGGGGCGTCTGAATTTGACCTTCCCTTAGGTCCCTCAACTTCAGCTCAGGGCGTGTGGCCCCTCTCAGGGACGCCGGTCACACTAGGTTCACCCTCCACATTGGTTCAACACACAACAACAGCTCCCGGCCCAGCCCCAGAGGCCACATTTACTCCCATGGCTGCAGGACTCAGAGGATCAGACATCGGAGACATTTTCTCTGACGCCCGCTTTGAGGCCTTGCTATCCAAGGTCGTGGGCCGAGCTCTAGCGCAGCGCTCCTTCCATACTCCTGATCAGGGGGCTTCCACATCGGCCATGCCACCTTATGTTCTTCCTACGGAGCTCCCTATACTTCAGGAGCCCACGTCTCTCACGCATTCCTCCATGAGCGGTTACTCTTCCTCTCAAGGTGAGGAACAGCCGGACTTTAATATGTCAGAGGAGGAGGAACTTCCCCCTGAGCCCTCCCCTTCGGGAGGCTTATTCAATCCGGCCCTTTTTCTTTCACTGCTGCACAAGGCCACATCAACTGCAAACATAGGATCTGATCAGTTCCTCAGCCACAGGCAACATCGGGTTCCGATTTTTTTTTGAAACGGTGGCAACCCAACATCACGTTCCGTGTCCCTCTATTTTCCTTAAAGGGATCAAGAAACAATGGGCCTCCCCTTCCTCATTCTCTTCTGTAAGCGGGACTGATAAAAAGATCTTTAGCACCTCCACAGACCTCACTGATGCACTGGAGGTTCCAAGATAAACGAAGCTTGGTATCCTGATATCCCAGACTGCGGTCGCTGGGGATTTGTCGGAGGCACTTAAAGCGGACGACAAAAAATGGGAACAGACTTTCCGGAAGACCCATCAATCAGCAGCGTGGGCAATTAAAACGGCCACTTGTGTGTCCTTTTTTGTCCAAACTACCCTTCTATGGTTACAACAACTTCAGGCCAGAGTCCCTGCTGAGGACATTCGGACCCATCAAGACCTAAGCAAAATGGTGGCGGCCACTGAGTACATGGCGGATGCAACGCTTCAGTCAGCCAACTTTGCTACTAGGTCCAGTATCACAGCCAGGAGGATGCTATGGCTGAAACACTGGCAGGCTGACGCCAAGGCCAAATGGCGTCTAGCGACTGCTCCTTATCTGGGCAATAACTTATATGAGGAGGCCCTGGCTCCACACCTTATGGAAAACAAGGACAAGCACAAGGTCATGGCTCACTTGAACAAAAAGACTGAAAAGCGTCCTGCTCCTTACTTTTGTAGGCAGTCCTTTCGGCTGGCAGCCGGTACAACAGTTACCCAGCTCCCCCACTCATACACTCCCAGATAGGAAAGACCGTATGACTGCCCTTATGACAGACCAGGTTTTCGGCCCAGACAGCAGAGCTGGTCTAAGTGGCAAGACGCCCATACAGGAAGTCCAAGTGACTCCTATACGGTCCTTCCCATCGGGGGAAGGCTAGCCCACTTCTTCCACCAGTGGGAATTTACTTCCACAGACAACTGGGTCTTACAAACCATCCAGTTTGGTCTGTCCCTGGAGTTTCTAGCCAAGCCCCCAGACCGATTCATTGTCTGTTCCGTTTCCAGGAATCCACTCAAACAGGGACTTATGCAGGAGGCTATCCAACATCTTCTAGAGATTCAGGCCATAGAACCGGTACCACCGGACCACAGGGGAGGGGGGTTCTATTCCATCCTCTTTGTGGTCCCCAAAGCCTCAAGGGGTTGAGAGTGATTCTAGACCTCAAACACCTAAACCATTACATCACTTACAAAAAGTTCAAGATGCAATCACTCCAGTCCATCCTGGGGGGCATCAGACACGGAGACTTCCTGGTGTTAGTAGACCTCCCGGAAGCGTATCTCCACATCCCTATCCATCCAGCTCACCGGCGGTCCTAAGGTTCTGTTACAGGGGCAGGCATTTCCAGTACAAAGCCCTTCCTTTCGGCTTTTCTTTGGCACCCAGGGTGTTCACCAAGATCCTGGCTGTGCTAGCCGCCCAGTTGAGGAAAATACCAATACACATCCAGTGTTACTTGGACGACATCCTGATCCAAGCGTCATTCTTTCAGCTCAGACGGACCTGAAACACACCATTCAGGTCCTTCAACAACATGGCTTCTCAGTCATCTTTAAAAAAAGCCAGACAGTTCCCTCATCCAGGCTTCTGCACCTGGGAGCCGTCATAGACACCATAAACTGCATGGTCTATCTCTCTCAGGAGCGAGTAGTCAGCATCAGGGACCTGGCTCGCCATACAGGGAACACACAGTTCCATTGGTCTTACTCTCCCAACTGTTGGGGAAGATGGTCTCCTGCTATAGTTCCTTGGGCCAGACTCCACTTGCGGGACCTCCAGTGGTTCCTCCTACCATTTCAGCAGGTGAATGCCAGCGCATCCAACCATCAGGTCAGGGTTCCGGTTCACATTTGCAGGTCGCTACGCTGGTGGTTCTCACAGGCAGTGACCAAAGGATCACCCTTCAAGGAACCGGACCACATCACAATCACGACAGACGCCAGTCTGTTCGGTTGGGGAGCCGATCTATAGTCTCAGTTTGCGCAGGGCCGTTGGTCCCACGCAGACTTAAGACACAACATCAATTGGCTGGAGCTCAGGGCCATACACCTAGCTCTTCGCCAATTCAGACACTGGATCAGGGGTCATCATGTTCTGATCCTTACGGACAACATGACATCCAAGGCACACGTCAATCGTCGGGGGGCACCAGGTCCCTCATGTCCGAGGCACGACTCCTGGGTTCCTGGGCAGAGTCCAACCTGGCCTCTCTCAGGGCCGAACACATCTTGGGGGTCGAGAACCAACAGGCAAACTTCTTGAGTCGAGCTACGGTGGATCCCTCGGAGTGGGGATTGCATCCGGATCTGTTTTCCGAGATCTCCCACAGGTTCGGCCAGCTGATCCTCGACCTGTTTGTGTTGTCAACCAATGCCCAACTCCTCAGGTACTACTACTACCACTACTTCCTTCCAGGGGCGGAAGGGACGGACGCTTTGCGGAACCCGTGGCCACGAGGTCTCCTCTATGCATTCCCTCCACTCCCACTTATATCGGCAACCATCCGCAAACTACTGCAGGAGCAGGCGGAAGTGATCCTCGTGGCCCCGTACTGGCCACAGAGGCTGTGGTTTGCCGACTTAGTGAATCTTTCCCGGTCTCCTCTGTGGAAGATTCCTCCACATCACGTATCCTTGCACCAGGGGAACCTCCAATACCCGGACCCTCAATGGTTGCACTTAACCGTCTGGCTCTTGAGCACAGCATCATGACACAAGAATTGTTTTTTCCCCATGCAATCACCATGATTCAAGCCTCTTGTCGCCCTGCAACCAATCGCATTTATGATTCTACTTGGAAAAATTTTTGCCATTGGTGTAGAAGGCGACAACTAGATATCTACAAATTGACCATCCCTCAGATCGTAGATTATCTGCTAGACGGTCTGGACAGAGGCCTGGCACCTGTGACTATTCATAGACAGGTGGCAGCTCTGTCAACATTACTCACTTGTGTGGATTCAGTTCCCTTAACTCACCACCCCAGGATTCGCGCCTTTATCAAGGGTGCATGCAACACCAGACCTCCGGTGGTACATAGGTACGGAATCTATCTCTTAAGGTTGTGTTCTTAGTCGCCATCACGTCAGCCAGATGTATCTCTGAGCTAGCTGCTCTATCAGTCAGGAATGACCTTTGAATCTTTCACAGCAATCGGGTGGTCCTTTGCCTGGACTCTGCATTTGTGCCTAAAGTAAATTTGCTTTTCCATAGCGCACAGGAAGTCATCTTACCAAATTTTTGCCCCAATCCTTCCCATGACTTGGAGCAGCAGTGGCACACACTGGACGTCCGCAGGGCACTGCGGCGTTATATGAAACGTACGGAGCCTTTTCGTAGGTCTGTGGCCCTATTTGTTTCTTTCCGTCTGGCTTCTCTGGGACAGAAGGTTTCTGCTAGTACTATTGGCAGGTGGATCAGGACCTGTATTGTGGAGGCGTACCAGGCCTCTTCCCTGCCGGCTCCAAGTCATCTTACTGCCCATTCCACTTGCAGT